>NC_134041.1:17596394-17896394 GCF_965140245.1 Athene noctua | reverse complement strand
TATCTTTTTGCTTTTTTCTTTTGCTCTTATTTATCCTAAATAAATTTATGACTTGTCCTGAGACATTTTTCAGTCAAATGTGACATTGTAATAAATTTTTTGAGTTTTTAAGCCAAAGTAAATGTCAAATGGCAACTGGGGGCATTCAAGACCTTACAGAATTGGGCCCATAGTGAAGGTTGATGTTTGAAGACTAAACATTGTATAATAGTTTTAGAGACTTGCTAGATTTCATTGTGAAGTTTTGCTTAAACTGGTGGAAAAGCATGGTGACATGACAGTACTTAGATAAGGATGTATCCTTATTTCATAGGATAGGATGACTGCACTGGGCAAATAATATACTGTAAGATGTATTTTCTGATTTTAGATAATGCTTTAATGACAGTTTATAATTTAGAAAGCACTCCAAGCCCATATATATTGCACCCAGAAAACAAGCCTGCAGTTTTCAGTGTGTTTCTCATTTTTACTCTCATGTGATAGCTTAACTTGTTACTACTTGATTATAATTGGGTACTTGATTTTCATCAACAATAATTTCTAAGTGAAGTACTCTGTTTTTTAAAGTAGACTTTGCTTAATACTATGTGATTGTAGCCAAGAACATGAACTTCTGTGCCTCAGTTTACTTATCCATAACATGATGACTAATTTACATACCTCAAATATGATATTCAGCATCAAAAAGTGTCTGTGTGTTTTAAACTCCAATTGGACTTAGCAATAAATTGAAATTATCCCCCATACTATGATATATTGACCTCTGAAATCCTAAATGAAACTGATGTTTCAGACCTTAAAAAAACCCCACTGTATCTTTTCTCACATCTTCTCTTTTCTCTTATTAGCATAGCATGCCTCTTTTTTAATCTTGTTGTACAATTTAGATTTCAAAGTCACATGTTTGGCTGAGTTTCTAACCTCTGAAGAACTACCCAGGATTAATCAAAGCTTAGACTGTGTAGAGGGGGTCTTTTGATTCTCTTCCTTTTGCTGGCTTTAACAGGATATTGCCCATGTAAGCAAAATCAATGTTAAATGCTTGCTAGAAATGTCTGGGAGTTAACATAAAAGGTTCTGTCACACAAATGATGGCTCTGGAGAAACTTGAAAACTGCTTACATTTACTTCAGGTTTTACTTAGAATGCTGTAGTCTGACAGTGGAGTCCGGCAGCACCCGAACATGTGCATGTAGTCACAAGGCTGAGTTTCACTGAACCATTTTCTGTGCAAAGTAAAGGTAACCAAAAGAAACTGTGAACAGTAAAGTATTACTGGAAAATTATTACTGAAAAATTACTTGCATAATCTGTGTATATAACATATATGAATCCTGATTGGTTTTCCATTTATGAGGCCCTTGTAAGGACACTAGCAGAAGGATGGCTGGGGGTTATAAAGAAAAAATATTATAGAAACCATTTTAAAGGATGCTTAGTGAGGAAATAAATGACTTTAACTGGAAAGGTATGAGGAAGGAAACTCATTGTGCAGCCTGCCATGGGCAAGCAACTGATTTGGATGGGAAAAGGGAAAACCACATTTCAAAAAATGAATGTGAACTGTTAAATTGTTGGCTACTCAAAAATATACAAAACTGACCCATGAGACCTGAGCCCAGAAAGAGGTTCGGAAAAGTGAAATGGATAGGGATTTTTAATCTTTGTGTGTACGTGCACATGCACACACATGCATGGGTGTATATCTATATATGTATATTTATATATGAGGCTCTTCTGCTCTCCCCAAAAGAACTGTATGTGGAAATCTTGTCAAAACCTTGATGTTTGCTAGCTTTGCTTTTACATGTGAATGAGTGACCTCAAAACTGGGGAAGACATGGATGTACAGAAAGTCAGTGTGCATGCTGTAGGGGAGTCTGGTGGTCTAGCATGGGTCTCGATGACAAGAGCAGCAATTCTGAGTGGTGCTATTCTCAGAGGGTAATAGGGAAGGGGACAGAGAGATGATGACTGGCCGAGAACTGTGACAGTACAGAAAAGAGACAGAGAGGGGTCGCGTTCTCGGAAGCTTGTCTTCTGAAATGCAGACCCTGGCAAAAGGGTCTAGGGACTATTTGGCAAGTGAGTCTCTACATATCTCTAAGTATTATGAATTTTGAAAGAGTTGAGAGGTCGGAAGATTTGTATTGAGTAGTCACTAGCTACTTATTGCCTGGGACGTATGATATTTTTAAGCCACTTTTTCTGTGAGGGATTTTAATAGGGCAATAGCTTCATTCTCTAGCAATAGCATCCTGTGGAGATGGCTATTTTGGATTTTTCACAGAAGTGCCTGCTTGTTACATGCAGCATTTCCTTTTCTCAGAAACCTTTGTGATACACTTATGTAGAATTTTATTTATGTCTTTTCAAATTCAGAGAGCCAAGCATGGATCCCAGCATGAAGGAGAATAGATTTTTTTATTCCATAAGACAAGTCAGTGGGCAGTCATGATAAGGACTTCATTCTAAACATTCTGTCTTACCCCAGCAACAGTGCTGGAATCTATGAATGTAACTACTTACCTGTCCTGGCAGCTTACTGTTTTAAAACAACAGACATATTCTTTTGGGTTATTGAAAGGCTATGTTCCAAGTTGTGAACCATGAACAATGTTATTAGACAGATATATATGCAGAGCTTAAAAGATGTGCTTTCTGAAATACATAATTACCACATTTGCTGGATTTACCCACAAAGTTGTTGAAATTGGTGTACTGTTCTTCACGTTGATTTTTTTCTTTTTGTTTTGTATTTGTTTTTCCTGAATGGGATAAATTAATACAGATAGAAATCACATGAGTACTTCAAATGTTCATTTCAGTTGTAGTGTTTGTGAGTGCATTCATATGTGTGTTTTAGGAGAAAGGAAGAGAAGGCAAGAAACACTATGTACATGTGTACTTGAATATAATATATATTGAGCAATGACCAAGGTGGCAGAGTTTGAAGATCAGATTTCTAAAATTGCTTGAGGCTTGTCTGACTCTCATAATGAAACCTGTTAGCAGATCCCACTGACTTCAGTGAGAGCAGAGTTAAATTAATGCTGAAAGCTTTTGAAAATTAAGCAATTTATTTTCTGAACTGTAATTGAATAGCCTGACCTGGTTCTCATCTGCTGCTATTGAAAATTTAAAATAAGTGCAATTTTCTTAATCTCAAATTTTGTTGAACACTTGCCTATTCTTTTGTCTCCTTGTGCAAATCCTACTGCCTGCCTGTGGGAAGCTGTGCAGGCTTGCGCTGTTTAGATTGAGATGATTCCAGTAGTGTGATTTTCTTATTGGAATGACTATTGAAAAGAGCCTAACTGCTATTGAAGATAGTCAACTGCCATGCTACTGAATCACTTTCTTAGATATATTTCCTAAAAATCTCTGCCAACATCTCAGAAATGGAGAATTTTAAGAAAGTATGAATTACTGTGTAAGAGATTATTCTTTTACAGCAAAACCTTCCTATTCGAAGTAAGATACTTTGGGAAAGTAAATTAGTGTTTTGCTGAAGCTGGATATTTAAAGGAGAATTATGCATAGTGCCCTTGTTTCACCAGATTCAAATTACTGAAGAATCTTAAACATTTCAACAGCCTGAAGCATTTTTTTGCAAAAATACACAATGACACTTGACTTTTTCCTCTACGGCTTTCTTGGGACTGTTCCTATTTAGGATACCATGTTCAGAAATATTAAAGACTTCTAATATAAGTATTTAGATATTTTATTAGCTTGGCTGTAACACAGGGAAGGGTGACTCTGGCTAACAAACACAACTGCTTCTTGGGCTGACTGGTTGATTTCAGCAGTGCTGGTTTCAGTAGTTGTCAGTAAATTCTGCCAGATTTAAAGTGCTGTGTTTTGTTCAGCTAAGACATGTCTCTTGTGAATTGCTGAGATTGAGGTTTCAGGGCCTTTTATGCTATACTTACAGTTCATCTAGTTTGGCTGTTTTCAGAGCAGGCTAAAGGTATTGTAATCAAAGTGAAAAGCGTGAACTCATAGAACTCGGTTTAGGAAACAGGTCTCCCTTAATCCAGAAAAGTACATGAGAATTGATAGCATTGGTGTATCGTATCTTATCTGAGACCTGAATCTTGCAGACATTTATATACCCTCATAAAATCTTCATATTCCTATTGACATTGCAAAGTAGGTGTCACTTTGCAGGATCTAGACCTTACCATAGCTGTGGAAGTTATCCTTCTTCACATAAATATTCCATTTTTTTAGGCCTGCCAAACTCTCAACCTAGCTGATTATATGCAGCAGTAAATTCCACAAAGTGTTTATTTATTTACCTTTAAAGTACTGTTTTGTGATCTTAAAACTTCTGCCTTTTAAATTTTTTCCTGGTGTAGTTCAAGCTGTGTATTATGTGGAACGGTACCTAGGAGTGGATGTAGTGTAGAGGAGGTGTTATCCCCTCTTATTTATTGCAGCTTTAATTTGGTAAGACCTAATATTTACATGTATTTGTTGGAAATTGCTTCACAAAGACATGATTCTCCTCTGCTGTGCTAAAGTTCCTTTTTTTTGGTAGTGAAATGGTATTTTAAAAGTTTCACTTACTATTAACGACTCAAATTGTGATCAGTGTTATATTCTACAGTTAAGTTCTCCAGTTGTATTCTTAAAATTTTTGTGTTAACCGTGAATGCTCTGCCTGAACTGACTTGAGTCTGGATACACTACAGCTGAGTTTACAGTTGTGTTTTGTGGTTTTGTTTGGTTTGTCTGGGCTTGATTTGGGATCTCTGTACTTCATTGCTAGCTTTTCCCCATTAAAAGTTCATTTTCTATTTCATAATGTCTGTGATTTTGCTCTATGGGGGCAATCTCACCTCACTGTTTCCTTGGGTAACAAAGGGATGATCTGGATAATGAGCTAGTATTCTCAGTATTGTTCTCTCTTCCTGTCTCAGCATAGCAGAATATTTTACTTGCCTTTGTGGTCGCTAACATTTTTGCTGAGTAGCCCATGACGCTGCTAGCTGTATTCCATCTCTACTCCTCTGCCACTTATAGCTCCTCAGTGTGCAGGCTGAATTGTTTCTTCCAGTTCATGATACTTCGCTCATTCCTGTAGTATTTTAAGTGATTCAGCATTGCATTGTAGATTCAATAAGTGAACTTAGATCCTTTCATTAGTTCTTCAGAAATGTCTTAAAATTTGGCAGCTACAGGTGCAAATGTGTTTATTCATATATATTTTCACTTGCAGATCAATAACTATATGAAATATCTCAGTTATGATAGATTTCCTTGGAAAATTGCATTCACCAGTGCAGTGCAGTGAGGACCATAGAAGGATATCAAGTAGGTAGCTTTTAATACATAATTTTCTTTTAATGCAAAAATTATCTGTTATTTAATTCTGTAATGAGATGAGTGGGCAAACAAGTAACTGAGTCCATAAAGCAAAAACATGAACTGGCAGCACTACAGTGGAAACTGCAGGCTTGATTTCACTCATGGTAAATGTGAGATAACGTACTCCTTAGTAATGTGGAACCAGTGGGGGAATTAGCAAAGAGAAGCTGTAGTGCTGCAATATTCCTCTCTAGCTTACTGCATCCATTTGTTTACTTGTCCATATTGTAATTGCTCTCTATACCTAAAACTTCTTCCCTCGGTTTGTGATTAGGTAATTTCTCCTATAGCTCATTGTTATTGTGGAAGAGCTGCACAGGAGGCAAGCCCAACAGCCTTTATATTTCACTCTGCTTCTGAAACATTTGTTTGCATCACATTGTTTTTCTAAGAAAATAAATAATGTGTGTTAACAGTGGAATATAACTAATTTTGTTGTGATGGGCTTATGTGGGCATGGTTTTAGGAAGAGGGTTAAGAGGACTGTCCTGCTCTCCACATGTCTTGGAGCATGTGTGATCACACCCAGCACGATATATGGGGCAGAGACCCACTTTTACTTCCCCCATCCAGATCATATCTGTGTTGACCTGGCCTTCTGCTCTGACTTCTTCCATGGAGGATGTGTATTCCTATCCAAAGGCCTTTATGACTTTTATATCTCTGTTTTTGAACAGGCTGTAAAGTTGAGCTAGAAGCATGAGGAAACATGGATGCTCTGTGAATTCTCACACATTGACTGCTAGTCTAATGTGGGGTATGTCCTGTAATCCTGAGATATGGGAGGAAGAAACAGATTTCATTCTGCCTTCAGACTTTGTGTTTGGTTTTGTGGGGGCTTTCTATGTCTGCCCTTTAAAAATATACAGGCTTTCACATTTTGGATTATAGTCCAAAATGATTCTGGGCATTCTTCAGGTGCAGAGTTATGGGCATACAGATTACACACTCTACACGTGGAGTTTTGTGAATCAGGTGTTCATAAAACTTAGGTGGTATTGCCTGTCTGTGTGTAAATTGTGTAAATTGTATAAATTTTAATCCAAGTGATACACAAATCTTCAGTGAATAGGTTGCAGAACTCCCTGTCATTTATTTTTATGGCTAATGGATTTTTTTATATTCCATTTTCTACAAGTTTTCATTAAGCAGTGCATGTGAAGTGCTTCAACTTGACTTTGATGCGCATTCAGTATCAGAAGGGAAGATCAGGCCTTTTATCTCTAAACTACAGATCAATTACCTTTCTAAACACTTACCTCATAATTTTCCTTTAAATAAAAAAGAAAGAACAGGTACCACTATCAACTGTATTAAGACAAGAAAAATAAGAGTGATTATTAAAAATGGAGGTATCACCTAAGATAAGGTACAAGGGAGCATGGACCTGCCATTGTAGGATTAGATACGCACGCACAATAATCATATAGAGTGTAAAAGAGGAAATGGTACCTTACATTTAGAAGTAAAAAATTCCTTAATTTCTTGAAACAAGAAGATGGGTGGCTTGCTAATGAATTAAATATGTGACAGCTTTTAAGTGCAGCACAGCTGCTGAGTTGTCAGAGCAGGTGACTTTATCACCGGCAGATTTTGATGGTATTATGCTTAAGATGAAATAACCACTTGTTTCAGAAAACAATCTCTAATATCCTATGTGAAGGTCGGTCTCATAGATTTCATTCCTTAATATACTAGCTGACATTCTCATTTTCTGAAGTATGAGCCTTTAGATACATAAGTCTTAGATATTGTAGTATCAAGAAGGCTACTATGTGCAGCATTGCAATTAGGTAGAGAAAATCCTCTTACTATGGTACATATGTGACTGGTAAACCAAAACTTTCAAATCTTTGGTTTCTTTTGTTTATATGTTTTTACTAGGACTTTTGCAATAGCGCAGTCAGGTTCTAAATATGAGTGCTTTTCCATTCAGCACTGCAAGACTTTAAAAAAATAATTTAATACAAATAGCATCAGAGTTCGGTGTAGATAACAAAATACTAACATCCTCTTGCACAGCTCTCAGCTATGTAGGTTCAATGTATGAGATATTTCTCTTTTCTCTTGAAGTGACATGACGTTGAGTTATTATTTCAGGAAGGAAGAAGTCAAACTGTTATTTTATTCATTTATATTCCAACAATATTAAACATGCAGGTATAAAAACACAAGAATCCCCCTCTTTGAAACTAACAAAATAGTCAAATGCAGAAGAAGCTATTCAAAATTGTCTTTTAATAAAAGTTTAAAGTCTTCAAAATATATTTGCCCCTCGAGCAAACTTTTTTCATTTAATATTGTGTCTGTTAATTAGTGCTTCAAATTTGCAAATTCTTTATTGGTTTATATCAATGTAATACCCAAAGCTCATCTCATTGCCAGATTTGAATGAAATATGATCCTGTTTATTCTATTAAAATGAAGGCTTGAAATTGTTACCCAAATGCCACAGGAATTCTTGCCATTTTCTCATCAAATTCCTCATCAGATTTTTTGTTAAAGTCACATTGTTTTAGATTTTGAGCCTTGGCATTTAAATGAAATTCAATGTGCCCCACTGGAGAAAACATCTGTAGGGACATATTATGTACAATATCCATTCCAATCAAGCAGGAGTGTACTGTGTGACTGAATGAGAAGCTTATTCTTACTCCACTTAGGTTTACCCTGATGTGGCTATTGAGTCAATCTGTGAGAAGAAACATTTAGAAAATTAAACTAGCAGAACAGGAAAGAATGGTTTTTTTTTAATACTCAGAGCAAATACTTCCAGTTGCACAATATTAATTTAAGAATGACATTTTTTTAAAAGAACCTGAAGGAGTTTGTTGCCAAATTCCCTTAGCAATTCAATGGGACTTGGGAATCAGAGCCCCCAGGGTGCCTTGGCAAATCTTTCTGAGTGATTAGTATTAAGGTGGTTTTTTTTAATATAAAATCATGATATACAGAAACTGAAGGGAGTAGAGAGGTGTTGGGGAAGGAAAGAAGAAAGGAAGGAAGGAAGGAAGGAAGGAAGGAAGGAAGGAAGGAAGGAAGGAAGGAAGGAAGGAAGGAAGGAAGGAAGGAAGGAAGGATCAGTTCTCTAATACTATAATATATATTAAAAGTTTCAGAAATTCTATAGGCATGAGATTAGCTATCAGTAAAGATGATCTTTCTGGAACAGGGCCTTTTCTTTTTGAAGCATGTGCTTTACACACTAAGCTCATCCCATGTTACTAGTTGGTGGGCAAAAAAAGGCAGCATGGAGGTGCAAGCCCTTCTACAGTAGCAGTGGGTGTTTGTGGAACCTGCTCCTTTTCCTAACAACGAATTCAGACCAAAAAAAGTAAAAAAGTCTCTTTAAAATGTATTTATGGTGACAGAGCCCTTTGCCATCCTTTGAAAGGCTTATTTTTACAGGCAGAGCACTTGCATGTAATACCTCTTCTGCTGCAAAGCTGTGAATAAGAGCTGTCATTATGAGCTTTTTAGGTATTTTAAATAAAGGCTAGAAGAGACATGACAGTGGAGGTGAGGGGGTCACTTCAGAGAATCCCTAGAATTGATCTGTATTTAGTACTAGAGCCATGGGGACTACATCAAGAATACCAGGTCCAGTTTTTCTGCCCCCTAATACAGGATATTGATAAAGAGGGACAAGCTCAGCAGAGGGCTAGCAAGATGGAGCCAGGCTGTTGACAGTGGTGCATGGTGACAGGAGGAAAAAACACAGACATAAATTGGGAAAAAAGAAAATGTTCTGACTGAATGTAAGGGAAAATTGTTTCCTTTTAAGGACAGCAGGATGTTGGAATAGAGGGCAGAAAGGCTGTGCAGTCTCCATCCATGGAAGTTTTTAACACCAAGTTAGAAGAAGCCTTGTTTAACCTGATATAACTTCAGAGCCAGCCCTGCTTTGAGCAGGAGTTTGGGCTAGAGACCTCCTGAGTTCTCTTCCAACCTGAATTTTCCTACAATACAACTGGATTTGTAGGGGAAGTTTGTGGTTTCTGTTTAAAATCTTCCCCACTTCTTTCTTGTCCTTATTCTACCCCTTTCAGATTATTAGACTCACATCAATGTGATCTTCCAGTGGTGTATAGTTCCTTTTAAGAGCGCTTCTGGAAGAAGTGAGTAGTAATTGAAAATAAGCAAAACAAAACTCAACAAACCAGCTTATATATAATCAGGAAGACATGTCCAATATATTATAATGTTACCAGATAGAGGTCATTTAATTTGTAGGGTACAGAGAAAAAAGGATAATAATGAAATGGTAAATTTATGGTAGATTTCCAAATCCATGTGTAACTTTGTTTATAAAATATGCCTGTCTGACAAAAATAGGCACATTAAAACTTAAAAATATGTGATTAACCCAGGCAGTGTAGTTCTAAACTTCTCAGGTTCACGTCTGTGTCCTTCAAGTTTGGAGACAAGAGAGTTGCACACTGAATTTGAAATTCAGCAAACCTGTACACAAAAGAGAAAAGGTGTTACTGAAATTATTCTGGTTGAAATCTCTTGCATTTTAGACCCAGAAAGTACTCATGTAATGTTAACAGCTGATTCTAACTGTCAAAGCAGCCCTGCAGTAAACACACAGTTTCTTAGAAATTAGGTATATCAGATAGGAATTAGGTAGATCAAAGTCCACTACAGTGAGTGCTCTATGCTATTAACAGAAAATGTCTGGTACAGCCTATAGCTAACTTCATGAAAAAGGTGATTTTAAGCACAAATTGTAACATATGATTTTAAGAAATATCCTTCAAATCCTTTTTCTCTGATCTGAAAGGATTCAGAAACTCTTACTGTTTTCACCCTGTTTGTATGAGTGAAGACAGTAGTTTTTTTAAAAACGGATAGCTCCTTGCATCACCACAAAGTGTGAAATTTGTTTTCTTTCATATTTTACATATAACTGTATTGAATAAAAATGGATGATGAAAAGAAAGCGTGGGTTATTCTATCACCTGACAAGTTAGACGGGTTGTTTGGGGCTTTTTGGTGGCCATGAAAGGATAGAAAAATCTGGTCAGAAATTATTTTCCATTCTTGTCCTGCATGATCTTTAAGGGCAAGTTGTGCTCTGAGGACGTTTCAGTACTAGTAGGTTTTAAAGCGAAATATAAAGCACATTAAATAAGTCTGTGATTATTTCAATTGTAGTGGGACAAACAGGAGAAGCAGCATGAATTAAAACATCACCATGCTTGTTCAACAATTCAACTCACTTCTGCCTGCAAGAAGGAAGTTGGTTGATGACATAGTAAGTGAATAAATACATAGAGCAAGAGTGGGTTGTTACTTTTTCATAATGTTTCAGCCTTTGCTGTGTGCTTCAATAGTACTGTGAAAAAAGTAGTGCTAAAATAGGGTCAGATTTTTTGTTTATTTCTCTTGGTGATTATTACATTTTCAGAGATGACATGTCAGAGATGAATTTCTGAACTGTTTCTTCAGCAAACTCAACTGGTCTCTAAATTTCAGAGTCAGATTCTAGCTCAAGCATAATTACCACTAATAAAAGTTTCAGTAGGTCTAACTGTGTTTTCAGTTATAGCTAGGCAATCTCCTTATCTTTTGTAAGAAGAATACAGGAAATTGTTTTCCTCTTGGAATGCTTTGATTCTGGGTTTGCATTTGCCTTATAAAACTAATTCTTCACAATGCATGTGTTGAATCTGTCTTGCTTTCCTTTAGCTACTGTCTCTGCAATGCTAACATTAGTAAAAATAGTACTTTAATGGTTATTTCTTTGGTCACTACAGTTAATAGATACAATTCTGAAGATAAGAATTTTTATACGAGGAGCAGAATTATTGAATAAGCAGTCACTATTTTTACAGGCAGAGTGCATGTTCAAAAGAGAAAGCTGCTAATACCACAGAGATAAAAGGATAATTTGCACTAATTTATGAAGCTAATTAATCAAATGAACTGAGTATATTAACCAGTTGATGATATTCTGCTGAGCAGGAACTGAAACAGTTAGAAACTTCTTCAGACTTTTTTTTATTATTATTACCATGACATACTTTAACTTACATTGCAAGTTTCCTACAGTGATAACCTTTCATAAACACGCAGTTTAAGCAGTTTTAATAAACAAAAAATATGAATTCTCACAATGTCCAGGCAGATTCCTCTTTGTATCATAACATTTTCCTAATGAATTACTGAGAATGAAAGATACAGTATATGAAGACGCCTCTGGCTGTAACTATTATGGGTATGAAAATATTTTAAATATTTAATGCATTATTACATTTAGTCCAATATTTAGTACATGCTTATTAATAAGAACAGTAGAGATTTATTTGAATTTATAGCAAGTTTAAAAAAATATTAAAATTGCCATTCTATATAGCTTCAGAAGATTCTGCAGTGGAAAAATGTTTCTACTAAAATTGTGGTAAATAAAAAAAACAAAGAACGGTTGTTTTATATTGCCTGGAGTCTGTAAGAGATGCAGAGGAAACATATTTCAATGTTAAATTTGTTGGTAAAACCATCAGCAACGATGGAGCAAAATGTTTCAAGACATGCAAGAGTTTTGCAGAGTCAGGCTAGATAAGGCCATCTAAATCCTTTAAAGCAGAATTAAGGTTTGCTTTCTGATGTGAGAAAAATGCTGTGTAATGAATCCAGTTTGTCTCTATAAGCCAATGGGAATGAAACATGTAAAGTAAATGGGGATTTTTCTCTGAGTGTCCAAGGCAAATCTGTAGAAATACTTTCCCACTTGCAGTGTGCATAATACAGGTGATGTGGGAGCTGCTTCCCAGTTGTACATCTATACACCTTGTTGACATAAGCAGCTGGGCTACAGGCTTCTATCTGCTACACATGTTCTGGTGCGTTGATGACACCTGCAGTAACCTGGCAAGAAATGAGGCCTATATAGCTGGAATGAAGTTGTATGGCCAAGACTGGTGTAGAAAGGTTAGGTACAAGTAGGGCCTGAGACCTTAATCTGTGCGGTTAGCTAATGGCATGTGTTGTCACCTATGCTGGAGCGAGTGAGCTTATGCAGCAGAAAGTTTTAAGGTAAGGTGAGAGAGGAAGTGATAGCAGTTTATCTGCTCCTTATTTCGTACTGCTTGTGACAGTAGCTGACTGAAGTAAATTTAGGAACTCCTGCTATCAAACGTAAAATTCCATGAGATGAAATCCTGTTTATCTGGATTCAATAGTATCTTCAATAACCTTTGGAGATTTTTTTCCCATTCATTTTTCATTCCTTTTTTCTTGAACTTTGATTTCCTGCACCTTCATGCTAAAAATTGGCTACTCTGTCAGTGACCTGTCATGCTGGTAAAGAGAGATCACAACAGCAAAATCTAAATGGAAAGGCCAGTTCTTCTTCCTGCCCAGTCCCTTTCCCACATTGGAAGAGTTGAAAGGAATGGCTTCTTTGATATCCTTTGAACTTCTTGTCAGCTGACATTAATTGAAGCAACCCTTAAACTACTCAGCTTTGTTTAGTGGTCAAAATTGAACAGAGTCAAGAAAGAATAATGTTTAAAAGTGGACTTCTGGGTCTTATGCCACTGTACAACACTGAGTGCATAATGAATACAACGTGCCAAACCAGTATTTCCAAGAGTATCATTACAAGAAAGTGAAAATAGGATATTTTCAGATGTAGGAAGAAAAATTTTGTTGACAGTTTCCCAGTAGCTTTCAAAAAGAGAGGTATCCCTAAGTTTTCATTATGTCTTTGAAGGTCTCTCTTTAACATATTTAATGCTGACTAGTACATCAGTCTTTGCCTTTCTATGTTAAATTGTTAACTGATGATATCCAGTGCACAGCTTCAAGGACACTTCATATTTTTGGCCTCTTTTCAATTTGTAGAATAGATCCTCCCCCTGGTGAATCCCCCACATTTTTATTGCATACTGAGTGGCTTCAATTCAAATGTCTTCTGTGAACTTGAGCATCTTTCAGGATCAAGCCATAAACTACGAGTTTCAGAAATAGTTATAATTTTAGGGATTAGTGCTTTTCAATGCATAACTTTTGTAAGTTATGCATTGCGAGAGAGTTACTGGTATCTTCTTAGAAACAGTTGCTTCAGATCAAAACCATTTCCCACTCTATTGTCCTTTACCATATCAAATAACAATTGAAACAGCAGCAGCAGCCAATGAACATGGATCAATGATATCTTCAGCCACTGCATTTGTGTAGGTTTAATCCATTTATGTGAAAATCAAGTTACTGCTGGCCTGTTTTTTCTTTACTGGAAACAATTGATAACATTACTTCAGAAGAAATTAATCCAGAGAATTAATTAGCAGAATCTAATATCCAATAAATGGAGTCTTGAGAAAGATTTAATGGGTGGTCAATTGTGACATTAAATGGAAGGTAAAAAAAATAGATACCGTTAGCTGTTTTCCATAATCAAACAGAAGTGACAGAAAAGGAACAAATAGAATGATATTGACTTTGGAGAGAAATAAATAGGTCAGTTCTTGTACCCGTCACAGGAAAGCTTTGAGAAAATTTTTTCATGTTTTTGACTTAGACCCATATTTAGGGGCTTAAATTTTTGGAATAAATACTTTGAAAAATGAAAAAAAAAATAAATCACTGTTTCCAGTCCAGTGAGTTTGGTACTTTGATACTGCAGAAGCTGCATCGGTGTTTTAGGATCAAATTCAGCCCTAGTCAGTGGGAGCAAAAAAAGTTAATGCTTGCTACCTTCATTGTGGTTCCTGTGGCTTTTAGTAATTTTTTTGCAATTGAGGCAATTGGACCTTGCATATGATCAGCTAATGAAATTTGACTGATGAGTGGTAACCTCCTGAACTGTAGTACTTGAATTTCTTTATTTTGAGTCCAACCCCGTTTTTTATTTTATTGTTATGATTGAAGGATTGCACTTACAAATACAAATGGGGTTCAGTGTGCTATTTCACGAGGACTGTGTGTATGTACAGCCAAGCACTCTGAGCCAGATTTTTGAAGGTATTTAAGAGCCTGAATTTCAGGGAGATGCCTAAGAGGATCTCTGAGAGACTGTGTGCATGTTTAAGCAGCTAAATTACTTTAAATATCTTGGATTATTTTTGAAAGATTTAAGCAAGTGTTTAAGCACCTTCTTGAAACAGGGTTTTAGTAAGAGTGAAGGTCTCTTAAAATCCTGAGTAGGTCATATTTTTCTGTGGATGGGAGTTGTTCATACATCTCCCAAATGGGGAAGATGTTTCTAAAAATTGGTCATATTTAATTTGGGAACCCTTTCTTTTCAAAAACTGGCTTTTGCTGCTGACTACAGTAGATGTAGCAGTAAGGAAAAAGAAACCACTTTTCCAGATAGAAATTCTATTTTAAGCTATTTCTTTCTTGACCCACAGGCCTACGTATCCCTGACTTAACTCTGTAGGCTGTAGCTTGTCACAGAGAATGATTCTGCTTTTGGCAGCTGTGCTCATTCAGCGTGTTTGCTAACTTAGCAGCAAAGTGCTTCTGTATTTGCTTTGTCTTGGTTTCTGAGCAATGACTTATTTACTGAAACATTTCTTTTTCTCTCTTTTTTTTTTTTTTTCTTTTTTTCTTACTGGAATCGAATGTGTGAGTGAAATTCAGGATGTTGTGACTACAGGATTGTGTTCTGTCAGTTTTTCTAGGAGGTATTATATGCTTGTAGGACCTTCTGTTTCACTCATTATTCTGACTAGAATAACTGACATAGGAAAACATGATGTATTTATATTCGTATTAGAAATCTAGTGCAGCCTTACTTGTAAAATTAGGGATTTTTTTAAGATGTAAGGGTTTTGGATGTATTTAAATTAGTAGTTGATTTTTTCAGCAAAAAAGCGCCCTAAGGCATGTGTAAGGCTAGTGGCTACATAAAGCTGAGGAATCAGATGTCTGCTGGGCAAATTGACAGAACTCATTAATCTTAGATGCAGTGTACTATAGAGTCTGTCCTTTCATGCACCTGCCCATGCCTAAAGTAATTACATGATGGCACTATTAATACTGAAGAGCTTGAGTGGGGATAGGGTTATCTTCTCTTCTTAGTAATTGATTGCTAGCTGATTAGTGGACAGCATTTCTCCTTCATTATAATTGCCTTTCTGCTATTGTAGCCTCTCTAACCTGGGGGGTAGGCCATCTTACTGGTTCTGAGGCCTTGACAATAGCACCATAGCCCCCAAAGTAATGAACTGAAACTCAGTCACTTTGAATTCCCCAAACAGAAGATGACTAGTTAAATGTATTTCAATGATAGCATACTTTACAACAATCAGACAAAAGAAGATTACTTGCCTTCCCCCCTGCCTCCTCTTTCTATGAAGATATTTTCAAACCCTCCAATTCCTGTGTGGAAAAGCAGTCAGTTGACTTCTATTAAATCACATCTGTTGCTTGTATAAAGTTATTATCTAAAATGTGTCAGAACTGTGTAATAAGCTTGTGTGGTTTTTTTGTCACCCTATAGAAATAGCAAATCTATAGATTGGCTTCTTTAGGAGCAAACTGGTAATAAAGGAGTGTGGGAATTCTGCAGTTGGGTCTCAAAGATCTACGGGCCTCTAAAAATGATTACGTTCTCGTATTCTGGAACTTTACTCTGTGACGTTTTTGTTGAAATCTGGTATATACTAGGCTGCTGTTCACATATGTATGGAAAAATGAGTCGTCTTTTACCACGAAGTTGCCTGTAGAGGGCAGATGATTTCCAGGGCTACATAATGCTTCAGCATTTCTCCCACCCTGTGACCCTAAATGCCACATGTACTGGCTTGGGGACTCCTAGATCTGCTGACCAACTGTACGTGGCGTGCTGGTTCATGAAACTGGAGATGAAAGATTACTCTGCAGGAGACCTGACAGATCTGAATCTTAGGAGTAAGTTAGACATGAAATAAATGCCATTTTCCACCCGTCAGCTTTCTGTGTACCTGAAAAATAAAACATACTTTGCATCAGCCTTTAAGTTACCTTGCTGTGTTTTTCTTCTGGTATAAGTGGGTGTTTTGTATAACTCTTCACTAAACCAGAGTCATATTAATTAGTCTTTGAGCTTTCTTACACTGGTCCTGGACTCAAATGGGATGGAACAACATGGGTACGGCAAAGAAATCTCTAATTTCTGCCTGAATGCTGAACCATATGTTTCCTTGCTTGATTATCAGTTTATTCTACGGTGCATTCAAAAGACTAATTTTATTAACATTTTCTAAAGACTTCTGATTGGCCCTGTTCAGGACAGTTGCTTAGCTTAATCACTGAAGTAGATGTCTAGATTTAAATTATGGAACCAGTTCCTTAGCTTCCCATTTCCAAAGGTATTTGGGGCAGTTAAAAATATTACCCAATATGATTTCCAGTATTCTATCTATGAATCCAGCCTGAGCCATATTCATAAGAGGAAAGTGTTAGAACACACAGTTGTCCACTGTGTGACATAACCCGCCTGGAAGGACATTTTATTTTCTAACTTTTGTAAATTACCAGGTACCCTATAGAATGATGATTTGCCTTAGGAATTATACTAAATTAGTCAGAAATCTAAATTACTTCTGGGTTTCTGCTTGTTTCATGCTCTGCAAAATAATACAAACATAGATGAAATGATCAAATGTTTTGATTGATGGTTTTGTAGTAGCCTGTGGACTGTGGGAAGGTTCATATGGAAATCAAAGCCCATGACAACTGACTTTCATGAGTGCTATTTTAGGTCTCAGACATGCTTTCCCCTAGCTAATGACAGGTTTGCACCTGATGTGATTCTCAGAACAAACTGCTGATGGACACGTAGCAGGTATAGAGAAACTAGAGAGTTTCTCTGTGAACAAGCTGAGAAGAAAAAAAGTGTTAGAGCCCTCCAGATCTCAGAAGACATGGTTCAGAGCGCCTGAGGAGAGGCACACTGAGTTTTGCATAGGCTTAACTTCTGACATGACTGCTATTACATATGCAACTTTCAGATCTAGAAAATGAGCCTCATGAACTGGAGTTGAGAGAAAACAAGGTTTCCTGTGCAGGTTGTATCTGTGCTTCATGGTGTGGCCAGCCTTTGAGAAACTAAAGTGTGTTCTCTGTAGATTCACCACACAAGCCGACTCATGCTGGGTTGTAGAACAACTGCATGTGCGAGATAGATTTTACAAGGAGACACCCTAGTTGATGCTCCATGCCCTTATACAGTATTCAGCTTGAGTTGTCCTTTACACATTCACCTGGGATTACAAACTTGAGCCTCTACCATCCTCAGTGAGTTAGCATTCATATCAAAATGTCTAGCACAGAAGCTGATGCAAATTGCAGCACTTTTTAGCATTTACAGGAGGATGACAGGGGATTAGGGATGGATATTAGAGAGTCTTTGGGTCATAATAGAAGTGTGTTGTCAAGAAAGGGGAAAAGCCTTCTCATTTTTACTTCTGAATTCCTTTGTTTTCTGCAAGCATAAACCAGCCTGTTCTTTGCACTGTAAAAATTAAACCAAGAAGCTTGAACTGCATGATTTTTTAAAGCAGTCCTTATAGCTGTATAATTGTTAAAACCTCATTTGTTGGATGGAGGGAGAAGGAGCAATTTTTCCCAGTAAATGCTAAAGAATGTTTAGAAAATATAAATGTAATATATGCATACACTTATTCTAAGTGGGCCTGTATTATGTGTTGTAAAAAAATCTTGAAAATGTTAAGGTTGCAAAATGAAACTTTTCACGTCAGGAAATGCCAGCATTAAGGTTGTTCCTTTAAAAGCTTTTGCCTGCTTTGTGGCTATGTTTCATGAACAGTCTTTAATTACTGGGTCACATGCTGGTTTTTTCCTGCAGGACCACGGCCTCATTCACTGCACAGATGGGTTATGTTCTCTGAGTTCAGAGTTTTAGCTTTGTTGTTTCGTGTGTGGCCCTAACTCATATTATCTGGGAAACATTCACATCCTGCTCTAATTAGAGAAATTTTCACTTCTGCATAGGCTTATCTGGGCTGCTCACCACTATAGTTGCAAAATGCTTCTCAAATATTTATACATTAATTTACATGATGCCTTTGGAAGGGGTACATAGTATGTCCATTTTACCATAGAATGACTGTTATAGACTTACCCAGATATTTTCACAGAATCACAGAATCGTCTAGATTGGAAAAGACCTTGAGGATCATCTAGTCCAACCATTAATTTTACCTAAGATACTCAGGACCTGATTTTTCAGGATGCTTAGTGGAGTATGTGGTAAGGTGTATGTTCTCTGGCAGAGTTCCTCTTGATTTTGGTCAAGTGTAGAAGTTTTTAGCACTTCTAGAAATTACAAATTGGATATCTAGAACACAAAGGGCACACTCTTTTTAGCCACTTGGGCTGTTAGCGCAGTCACAGATTGTTATAGCTAGAAAATCCAGAACAATTTAAGAGGACATTCTTGTGGTACTCAAGACTATTTACTGTAAGTCGCAAAAGCTCCCCATCATCTTCTATTGAACTTAGGACCTTTTAAACAAAAACTAATTCCCAAGAAAAAAGCAGAAGAGATGAAAGGCTTTTTCGCTACCCTTAGTGACTGAAATGGGTTAAAATGGACAAATTATTAAAAAAATGGACTGTGCCTCATGAAAAGCACTCCTTCTTAAACCATGATTTTGTCAAGATGACCTGAGAAAAAATGTATTTCTGAACCTCTGATCTGACTGATTTAACATTATGATGCCAGCAAGACCCAGCTCCTGAAAATCCCACACTTCTAATTTCCAGTATAATTGTATATTTGATGTCTTGCCAAAGCTTTTCTTTACATTAAATAATCCATCTCCCTTTTTAATATTTGCTTCCCAAATTCATGTATTTACTCATTGAATCTATGTCTGAGCTCCACAGAGGAACTTCTGAGATCCTTTGGTAAAGCAGGAGTCAGAATGAAGTTCTCAGTCCTTCAACTGTCTTGAATATGAGACCACCTTTCTTTTCTTGCTATGGATGATAGGAATTACATTTTGCTGAACAAAAACTAGAAGATGTACACCAGGAGCATACTTAATAGTATGGCTCTCAAGGGCTACTGAATCAGAATCAGAATCACAGAATCGTCTAGGTTTGAAAAGACCTTGAAGATCATCCAGTCCAACTGTTAACTGAGCAATGACAGTTCCCAACTACACCACATCCCTCAGCGCTATGTCAACAATACATCCCCTCCAGGGATGGGGACTCCACCACCTCTCTGGGCAGCCCATTCCAACACCTAACAACCTGTTCTGTAAAGAAACGCTTCCTAGTATCTAGTCTAAACCTTCCCTGGCACATCTTGAGGCCATTACCTCTTGTCCTATCGCTTATTACTTGGTTAAAAAGACTCATCCCCAGCTCTCTGCAACCTCCTTTCAGGTAGCTGTTGAGGGCGATGAGGTCTCCCCTCAGCCTCCTTTTCTCCAGACTAAACACCCCCAGTTCCCTCAGCTGCCTCTCATACAACCTGTGCTCCAGACCCTTCACCAGCTTTGTTGCCCTTCTCTGGACACGCTCGAGTCATTCAATGTCCTTTTTGTAGTGAGGGGCCCAAAACTGAACACAGGAATCGAGGTGCGGCCTCACCAGTGCCGAGTACAGGGGTCAGATCCCTTCCCTGTCCCTGCTGGCCACGCTATTGCTGACACAAGCCAGGATGCCATTGGCCTTCTTGGCCACCTGGGCACACTGCTGGCTCCTGTTCATCGGGCTGTCAATCAACCCCCCCAGGTCCCTCTCTGACTGGCAGCTCTCCAGCCACTCCTCCCCAAGCCTGTAGCGCTGCTGGGGGTTGTTGTGGCCCAAGGGCAGCCCCCGGCATTTGGCCTTATTGAAACTCCTCCAGTTGGCCTCAGTCCATCGCTCCAGCCTGTCCAGGTCTCTCTGCAGAGCCTCCCTACACTCCATTACATGACTTTTATATGCCCATTATATGACATTTAATGGCACCCGAGATAACCTGCTCCGTGACCTTCCCTGGCACCGAGGTCAGACTGACAGGTCTATAGTTTCCTGGATTGTCCTTTCTGCCTTTCTTGTAGATGGGTGTCACATTTTCTACCCTCCAGTCCAATGGGACCTCCCCAGTTAGCCATGATTTCAGGTGAATCATGGACAGCGGCTTGGCGAGCAGATCTGCCAACTCTTTCAAGCACCCTTGGGTGTAACCCATCCGGTCCCACAGACTTGTGCATCCAAGTGGTGTAGCAGGTCTCTGACCATCTCCTCTACAACTGTGATGACCTCAATCTGCTTCCCCTCCCCATCTCCCAGCTCGTGAGGCTGGGTGTCCAGTGAACAGCCAGTTCCACGGCTAAAGACTGAGGTAAAGTAGGCATTGAGCACCTCAGCCTTTTCCTCATCCTTAGTTACCATGTTTCCCTCTGCATCCAGTAAAGGAGGGAGATTTTCCCTAATCCTCCTTTTGTTGTTAACGAATTTATAGAATGATTTTTTCTGATCCTTAACAGCTGTAGCCAAGTTGAGCTCTAGCTGTGCTTTGGCTCTCCTAATGTTCTCCCTGCATAACTTCACTACACCTTTATAGTCTTCATGAGAGACCTGGCCCCTCTTCCAAAGGCGATAGATTCTCCTTTTGTTCTTGAGATCCAGCCAAAGGTCCCTGTTTAGCCAGGCCGGTCTCCTCCCCTGCCTGCTTGTTTTTCAGCACACAGGAACAGCCTGCTCCTGTGCCTTTTTAAGACTTCGTTCATGAAGTATGTCCAGCCTTCCTGGACTCCCATATCCTTCAAGGCAGCCTCCCACGGGATTTTGTTAATCAGTCTTTTGAACAGGTCAAAGTTAGCCCTCTGGAAGTCTAAAGTGGCAGTTTTACTAACCCCTCTCTTTGTTTCTCCAAGGATTGAAAACTCAATCATCTCATAATCACTGCACCCTAGATGGCCTCCAACCTTTACCCCCCCCCCCCACAAGCTCTTCCCGATTCACAAGAAGCAGTCTGGGAGGACACCCTGGTCAGCTCACTCATCAGTTGTGTGAGGAAGTTGCCCTCCACACATTCCAGGAACCTCCTGGATTGTTCCCTCTCTGCTGTGTTGTGTTCCCAGCAGATACCCAGGAGGTTAAAGTCCCCCAGAAGAACAATGGCAAGTGACTGTGAGATTTCTCCCAACTGTTAATAGAAAGCTTCATCCACCTCACTGCTTTGGTTGGGGGGTCTATAGCAGACTCCCACAGTAAGATCCACTTTATTGGCCCTTAACCTAATCCACACACTCTCAACCCTGTTATTGCACTATACTTGATTTCTGAGCTGTCATAGCATTCTCTTACGTATTGGGTCACTCCACCACCTCTCCTTCCCTGTCTATCCCTCCTGAAGAGCTTGTAGCCATCAATTGCAGCACTCCAGTCATGTGAGGCATCCCACCATGTTTCTGTTATAGCTACTAAGTCATAGTTCTCATGCTGCATCAGTTATTAATGCTACTGGGCATTCAGTTTGCAACCTGAAGCAGATGTGAACATTAGAATGTTAGCACCAAGGGTTTTTATGTACAGATCTCTTCCTATTGATCCCAATAGATGTTAATTTTGGCATACTAATTGATACTCCCAGATTTCATCACCAGGAAATTTTTTTAAATCAACTGCATAAACTTTTGCAATCAGACATGATAACTGTTAAGAGTAGTAGGTTGCCAACACACAACTAGGCGTATGCTTTGTTAATGAAGAAAGATTTTTTTGTAGACTGGGCAAATGTGGAGATTTGTGAATCATGGGGAAAAATAGGTCAGAGTACATGTGACATGGAAAGGAAAGAGGTTGACTCAGTGTACACCTATGGCTGAATCATGCCTGCTTGTGTGGGCTCTCAGGCACAGGACTGGATGGGTCAGATTTGTTGTCCATCTGGGTCCAGAAGAAGAGCAGACATGGTGATTCTATACTGAGAGGAGGAGCAGACCTGTTGCCAAGACACAACCAGTCTCCTCCAGGGTAAAAGTTATCTTCTCTGCCTGCTGTGATGTTATGATAAAACCACATTTCCCTTTATTTTCCTTCTTTCCTTAATGTCATTCATTCTCCTGTGATGATAAAATAATAATGCAAATCATCAAGCTAATGAAAGAAAAAAATAAAATATGAGTCAGAGGAAGACGCCTTGTATAGAAAATTTTAGCCCTAGCAGTTGAAGCTGGACACAGTGTCAACGCAAGTGTCATGGGAAATGCTGGACAACACTAACTACAGGTGATGTTATTGGCTCCACCTGTACTATATATTATCTAAAACTATTTAAGCAATGTTGTCCTTCACTGTCATGTTTCTTATATTGAACTTTTTTAATAGCGAGCCTGAAAATAACAAGCTGAGCTCATTAGTAGATTAGGTGCTGCAGTGAATCCATGTGTTCAGTGTTAGTTCTTGTTCTTCAGTTTGATAGGGTATCTTTTAGAGAGCAATTACATC
Source organism: Athene noctua (assembly GCF_965140245.1). Taxonomy (NCBI): domain Eukaryota; kingdom Metazoa; phylum Chordata; class Aves; order Strigiformes; family Strigidae; genus Athene; species Athene noctua. The sequence goes on along the minus strand of NC_134041.1, from coordinate 17,873,606 downwards.
TGATTGACATGTTTTCATGTGCCTCTAGCCCTGACTTCTTCTTACTAAACAATTCTAGATCAAGGACAGTGACTTTTCTACTGCCATTAACTAAAATCAGGATCTAGGAGAAAAAGTTAAATACCTTTTAAGATGCAACTTGAAACAAATTATAAAATATGTATAAAGAGGAATATATTTTGGTTTCATATACTGTAGTTGTTGAAAGTCAAGTAAAAAACATAGTTTAAGGCATGGACATGCATTAAAATTAAGAAACATATCCTGTTTTTTCTACTTCAGATAAGAAAAATGAAGTAGAGGGCCAATTCCTAACACTAAATGTGCATATAGCTTTTCCCTGTAATTTGCACTTCATCATTCACATTAAATGATGTAATTTAGTGAAGTTTTGTACTAATAATGCTATTATGCATCCTGAAGTCATTGTAAGTAGAAGTGATTTTTTTTTTTTAATGAAACATTTCACTGTAAAAAAATGCTTACTTGAGGATACCAAGTGTTCTTGCCCACCGAATTTTGCTGTTTATGGAAAAGGCCTTAATTTGAAAAGGATTAAAGGCTTAGAAAGTAAACAAACAAAAATCATTCCTCCCTTACTAAACCCACTGTAACTGAATGTTTGCTTTCATTTTAATTCTATTTGCTATCTTGTACTTTCTGGGTTTATTTTTTTTCAAATTTAAAATTTATTTATTGGTTAAAATGAAACAGAAGTCTGTTCCCTCTCTCCCTTTGCACCCCAGACTCAAGGGATGTATTTTTACATCCCTTGCATTCATCTATTACGATCTGTTACCAAAAATTATTTGGTTGAATTTGTGTTTTGATGAAGTTGAAAAAATCTATCAGGATTGTCCAATTAAGAGTTTTTGTCTCAGCACAGCAAGTAAATATAAGCAAAAACTACATTTGGTCTCCTTTTATAAAACAATGGCTCTTTTTTTCTGATGCCTGTCTTGGGAAGCTGCATAACAATTTGTGTAACTAAATGAGCTATTTTAAGTAAGTTGTCAGCTTTTAAAGATATTCTGGCTGGCCAGGGAGTTGATTTTTTTCTTTTGAGGGCATATTTGTGAAGCAGAGAACATTTTGCTCTGTTTTGCATCCCATTTTCATCTATCTGCTATAAATTTGCAGAACTCCCTCCTAATTTCAAGTATGTTTCACAGGCTAGCATATCTAGGACTTTTCTGTTCTGAGACCTTTTTGATCATTGGGTTATTCTGCTTGAATGTAATAGCTAGTCAGAACTGGCTTACAATTTTTTCTTATAGTGATTGGTGTGCAGAGTTTTGTTTGTATTTTCTTTCCAGTTTTGTTTCCCATCTTGCACTAATTCACTGCTGAATACCAATTCTTAGCATTGATATCATGGTAGGACGTTTGGGATTATGATCATCTTCTTTTTCAAGGGAAATGCAGCTCCGCAAGGGAAGTGCAGATGAAAAATGGGGTGATAAATAGCATGAAAAAATAACCAGAAACACTCCTGCTCCTTGCTGTTGGCCCGTATTCTAACACAAGCAAAAACTCTAGCCTGTGGCTGTATCTGGAGAGTGCGAATGCTGATCTTCACATTATGTTTCATGCCTGTTTCGAATGGAGTGTCTTAGAGTTGGCTTCAGAACTGGATGTATGTAAGCCTCTTAAACGGGGAATCTTATAGATAGTCCAGGTCATATGGCTGGAGCAGCTGTTGACTAAATTACTGTGCTTGATTGTCTGTCTTGCCCTGAGGATTTCTGCCCTTAATAAGGATTATTTAGTCCTTCGATTTTATATATATATATATATATATATGAATATATAAGAATGCAACGTAAAAATAATTTATTGGATTTGCCAAAACCAGAAATGCTGGGTTACATCATACAAAGCAATAAGGGCCTCATTAGTCATTTGCTGTTTTACATTGAATTATCCTACATTATGGTTTGTAGTTGTATTAATTTAGCCAAATATGGTTGCACATACAGTTGCCTTGCATTTTTCCTTAAACTAGTTTTTTTCCCACTGATTTCAGAAGCATCTTACTTTTCTCTCCCTGCTATTACTCACACTCTGCCACTCAGTTATGTGCTGTGCTATAATGATGTTAGTAACTACAGAGTATGGCAGGTGTATTTTCCTTTTTGAGAACAAAAGGCCAGATGACAAAACTGTTTTGTTTCTATGCATTTTTCCCTGAAAATTTACCATAAGAAGATTAGTTCTCTCTCGCCAAATTAACAGTTTAATATAGTAATTAGCAAGTTCTGCCAAAATATCTGTTCCAGCAAGGAATTGCATTTGGGAGCTCTTCTATTTTTTCCCTTAAGCACTGACCACAGAACTTAATTAACTTTCCTTTCCATCATAAATTCCAGTGCAGGCAATGACCACTGTGTCCTCCCCCACTCCTATGGGTTCAGTTATGATAAATTGTCCCTTATGCAGCCAATCTGGAGGCAGGTGCCTATATGAATCTCAGGGGTTATACATACTGTACTATCCATAGGGCTGATTAATAACGGTCTTTTCACTGAACCCCCTTCTTTATTCTGTGTTTATGCTTCAGTGAATTAGGGAGACGTTTATGGTAGTATGAGAGAGTTCCTCCCCTCCTGATTATACTTCTCATTTAAACTAATCTCTTTTGGAATTGATTGGCACGTGCATGCTGCAAGGTACCTGCATTTAACCCCTTGACCCATGTGACCACTCTTGTGCTTCTATTGTAAATACAGGCTTTGTCTGCTTCCTTTTTGTCAGTAACTCCTGTATTTGTATACATTTGCATCAATATGTTTACTGTCCATTTTCCTTTCCCTTATTGTTCAGTACTGCATTTCTAGTCATTCTAGCTGAATTGCTGTTGCCCAACAGTTTGTGTAACGGGTCTTGTATTTTGTTTGTAACTTTGCCTGTGAGGCTTTTATCCACAGAAATGACCAAAAGATATAACCAATTTTTTTGAACATTTCAGGAGACTCTTTCTAGTAGTCTGCCTATATCTCAACACACACATCTGTAAACATTGTCATTAGACACACAGGAGCCAAATTTTAATCACAAAACAATGTAATATAAGCCGTTATGTGTCTGTGGGAACATCTAGATGCTGCAGTGGGCATTATGCTGAATTTCCAGGGCTGCAATGTTCTTGCAAAGCACTGTGCTGTTGTGCTGGTGCACTAGTCTGGGTTTAATCACTAAACTAGAAGGACACAGCAACTCAGGGCCAGTGCTGCATTTAGTGTTTGCTTCTGGGTCTGGGTCTAGCTCACTTAAATGTCTCCATACTACACTCCTTTCGGGTGAGAGTCTCTGTACATCAGATCAGATGTCTGCATCTGAAGGTCGAAGTTACTTTGGAAATTAAAAGTTTCTCTTGCTCCAAATGTGTTCATTAGGCATGTCTGAAAACATATATGGAAGTCTTTCCAGTCCTCTGATTCCTTCCTTCCTTCCTTCCTTCCTTCCTTCCTTCCTTCCTTCCTTCCTTCCTTCCTTCCTTCCTTCCTTCCTTCCTTCCTTCCTTCCTTCCTTCCTTCCTTCCTTCCTCCCTCCCTCCCTCCCTCCCTCCCTCCCTCCCTCCCTGATCTGAAGCTCTGATTACTGAACCTGAACTAGGAATTAAGGATGGGGAGGGTGCCCTCAAATTATAAATATATTTTTATAAATTCTTTTCCCAGCCTTAATATAGCATTACATTTTTGTTTTCTTTTGTTTAATTTAAAAATTTTGCTGGTTCTGAACAGACAACTTCATCGCAGTATTTGCAAAAATGCTTTTACATTTCCTTTATGGTGACAACCTTTTGGTCCCCAAATTGTGTGAATACAGCAAACACACAATTTTCATTTGATGGAATTCCCCAGTGCCTTGTTGATTTTATTGTAGCTTATCACTGGGGAAAAGATTTTGGCTGTGATTGACTCCTGTTCGTTGGTTATATCCAGCACTAGAGAATTAGGTCTTTTCATTCAATGTCAAGCATGCTGCAGACCTGACTATTTTTTGTATACTGCTCCATTGCCCTTTATTTTAATCTTTTTCTGTAATGTTTGGTCTCCAGGACCTTTACATCATTTAATTTATCTGTAAAATTATTAGTTTTCAGACATTGCAAAATATCTATTTCCTGTTCAAGGCAGTTCTTTTTCTGTCAGGGTTTTATTTTTTTTTTCTTTCTGTTCCCACCACTCAACATGCATGAGAAAATAGGAAGCATAACAGAAAAGGCAATGTGAGCCTCCATATAGTCATTGTTGTTCTTGGTTCAAAACCAAAGCAATCCATAATTAAATCAAGCTCAAGTGTCTTGTCACCAGATTGCCGATGAATGTTTTAATTACTAACAGGTTCCAAAAGAGGAGGGGGAAAAAGCCTACTTGAAAGAATAAACTTTGTTATCTCCTACTGCTGTATGCATCTCCATCATATAAAGTTGTCAATTTGACTTCCCTCTTGAAAATATCCTCATGAAATTACTTCATAACTAGTGGAGGGTTAAACTGAAGTAATATTTAACTACAGCTTGTGATTCCTTTCATTTTGCAAAGCAGAATGTCACTAATGAGAAGTAAGATGTTTAAACTCCCTGCATTTTTCACTTGTTATCCAGGTCTAACTACAGTTTGGTTATTATCTTGCATTCAAAATAAAAGCAGGACATAGAAAAAAGTAGATGTCATGCTGAGCCCAAACATCATCAAACAAAAGGCATCTTTACACTTAAAGGCTGCTCTCTGATGTTCAGATCAGCCCTTAAAAAAGCGTAACAACAATTAATGCCAGGGGGTTTTCTGAGTTACTTTTGATAAGGACACTCTAAAGCAGGAAGAGTTATGGTAGGTAGTGTTGGTGCTGTTTCCTTGTTTAAAACTGTCATATTCACATACTTTGGAAATTAAAATCAACCTTTTCCCATGGAGTAAGCTTAGGTTGTTAAAAATAATGTTGGCTATTTTTAAGGTGCTTCGTGATATCAAATCATAATGGCATAACAAGAGCAGTCTCTACTTAGGAAAGGTGCGTTCTGCTTGTTGAGGTTCTTTGTAAGGATGAAGGAATCTTATGGTCTTTTCTGACATTATTTATACTATATTGGAGTAGAGTAGTAATCACCAATATTTTGCTAGGAACTTGTGCCTACAGCCTGAAAATCCTAACAACTATCAATAGTAATGAATTCAGTATGTGGTATAGTTTTAATTGCATGTAAAAGAACCTATTTGCTTTTACCACTTGCAAAGCCAAGGACTAATTATTTCCATTTGGGTATTATAGTAGGAAGCTTTGGTTTTTGCCTCAGGTAAAAAAGAGAGTTTTATTTATTTTTTTAGTGCCTGATGCTTTTACTGATTGCAGTATTTGGAATGCAAGGAGATTCCAGTGATTTCCACTGTGGCAATCTGTGATTGGACTAGCTGTGAACCCAATTCTAAGAGGAATTACTATGGTCTGTGTTATTAGCTACATTGAGTGTACTACTGCAGACTAATGCAGCTGCTATGCCTCTATAGGTGTTACTAATGTTTAGATAGATTGAAATGCTTTCCAGGCTGGGTATGTACTTTTTATTTACATACTCCTTCTGTTTATAGTGAGAGTTGGGTGATGAGCTCCACCTTTCCACCATACTCTCACTTGAGTCTCCTTGTTCACATGCTTTTTTTTCTCTAGCATTTTTTTTTTTTTTTTGCCTGCTGCAGAATATCTTTACATGAGGATACAAAGTCATTGTTAGGAACTAAAGTAGCAAGGAACTTGGTTGTTGCTATTCAGAGTAAAATTTGTTCCACCAAGTCCTAAAGTGTCTAAAATGCTAATGCATGAGTTTTTAATGAGATGCTTTTTGTTAAAACATACCTTGAAATGTGAATCCAATAGTGAAATCTTCAGTGTGTTGGATTCGAAGCTGTTTAGATGATGTGATCTTTGAAAAGTAGCACAACGTATAGCTTTATGTGAAGTCTAGGTTACCCGTTGTTCAGTATATTACACGGGGATTTGATGAAGAGTGCTACATGTAAGAGCTGCCATTCATCTAGGACAAACATAAGAAATCATTAAAGTGCTATGTAGTAAGATAACTGAGACACCCTTGAAAACCTAAGCTAAGGCTAGACTTTCAGGACAGGAACTGAGCTACATGGAGGAAGGAGTTTCACTGTGGACTAGATGCAAAGCCAGAAATTGGGAAATTCATCCTCGTGGGGAAAGAGGAAGAGGACATTTGAGTGCTACAGATGAAGGGAAGACCAGAGTCAGTAAGGCAGAGGCAGAGGGAGCATGGGCAGGAAAATGATGCTTGTAACATGGTCCTGAAAGAAAGCTAGAGGGGAGCCCTTCAGCACAGGCTGGAAAAAAGCAGCATACTGCACTGAGCAAGTGCTGTTTTCCCACTGTGTTCAGGGGAACAGGACATATATATTTTTGAAAATAAATATACTTTGCATAAAAGAAATAACTGACTGTCATCAACTTCTTCATGTAAAAGGGAAAAGAATACATAAGATGCTGCTGCTCTGATCAAAACGTAGCATTATTTCTCTCTCTCTCTCTCTGCCTGTTCCAAAGAACATATGAGGCTACTGAAGATGCCTGCTGAGGGCCTTATTATGGCAAATTTTTAAGGGTATTTGAGCTCCTGAAGATGTAGAGGCAGCTAGTGGAGTTTTTAAAACCACTCAGGATCCCAACTCTCTTTGTAGACAATGGCAATTAGATACCCAAATGTTTTAGAGAGATCCTGTTAAAGGGCCTCTCAGTCTTTTGGTACTTTGGAAAGTATGCACCCTCATCCTTTAATCTGAACTGCTTTTCACTGTGAACATCCTAAGGCTGGTGTCTAGTGCTGACAAATATATTTGTCTGTTGTCTCTATCACTTATTCATTCTGGGGAGCAATAGAAACAGACCATATATTTTTGGAAAAAACAAACAAGGCTTTAAGTGGAAGCTCAACTCTTGAACAGCTTTTTAGTTTTCACAGTTCTCTGGTGTCTTGAAAATAAGAACATCCTCTCAGCTTCATGAGTGTGATGCAGGATACCTAGGAATAACAGGAATCAAATCTGGGAACTGAGATCTTTAGCAAGGAACATCAACAATGTAAATGTAAACTGTTTTTTCAGTGTACTGAAACCCTGCCATTATTAACACAATCAGTATGTCAGTGTTCTGTTTGAAATGTTTATTAAATTCTGTTCTTCTTACTTTTCAGAACTCTGTTTTGCGCAGAAGCCACTCTAGATTACAAGAGTTTGGTTCAGCTTTTTTATTTTCTGTATGTGGCCACACCTTAGCTATGTATTAAGACAACTTAAAAATGTTAAATATTTATTCTTAGGATTAATTTACAGTATTATTCCCAGGTTGAATCTATGGAATCCAGCTCTAAAAATGATTTGTATGTTTTATACAAGACATCCTGTAAAAGTAAGTAATACTCACTATTCAAAACAGACAAAAATGCTACAATGTGGCCTTGAGTGAATGAAAGCTGATCATCTTTTCAGGAATTCTTGAGAGTTGGCTTGCTCACTGAAAGAGATAAATTTCATAATTGCTACTTTTAACTAGAAGAATGCAGAATATTCTGTTGCTTCCTAAAATCTTTTCGTAAGCCCTGCTTTCTGTATATCTGTGGCATCTCAGTAATTCTGAGCATGAAAAAATCCTGAAGTTATTTTCACTGTTAATTTCAGTGGCTGCTGTTTGCCATTTTGATTATATTGCCAAACTTTGAAGGTCACCCTGTTCTTAGCAGTCCCATCAGAACAAAGTGCTAATGCTAACTTTTTTTCCTGACAATGTAGAGCTGTAGCTAGCACACAAGAGAAGTCCATCAAAACTTTATCCTCCACTGAGTATTATTGCATTTGTAAAGATAATATTAATACACAGTTCTAATGCTCTATGGATCATTATCTGGCAGTGGACCAATAATTGGGTATAAAACGTTAACAACTAAAAAGGAATACTAATTCCTTTGGGCTTATAATTGTTGTTTATTACAAATTGCTACCAAAATAGGCCTGAGCTGATTCATAGAGAATTAAGTAGATTTGGTTTAGTAATGTTTTCAGGTTTCTGAATAAATTATGAATGCATCTTGACTGTTAGAAGGAGCCACTGACATTATGAAATGGTAATGAACAGATCTGCAAGAGAAAAACAGCCTCAGCTGATCATCCTGTTCAAAACCTATTAAGGCTTGATGAAATGAAAAGATTTTTTTCCTTCCATGTATAGATGTGCAACAAGTCATAAGTTGTGGACTTTAATAATATATTTTCTTCACAAGCAATAACACAGCAATTAGGAAGTGCTCACTGAGGTAGAAATAATGGTAACTGCTGCACAGATTAGCTTTGCTAAAGGGAGCTCTCAGACATACAGTAAAACAACATACTCCATGTTCCTGTTGGTGTGTAATTTCTACTTTATTTACTTATCATCTCAGTTAAAGAGGACTCCTGGCAGTAATGAGGCTACATAAATGCACATATAATACTATAAGATGTTACAAATTATATAAAAGATAAATCTAATGATTACCTATTATAATGGCAGTGCAAGCACTGGGGAAATTGTACAGTTCTGAGAAGCCCATGGCTGGCAAAAATGCCACTGCACAGTGTATTCATTATTTCTGAGCTTTGGCTTCTGCATGGCTGTTGGTAAGATATGTGTAATTCACTTGGACGGGAGCTGCTAAACACAGTGGCTCACAAATCTTTATCTAGTACAGCAATACTTAGAAGTACTATGTTGAGTATGAAAATAACAATCCTGAAAAGTTGGAGGAGTTTTCTTGCTGGAAATTCAGATATTTGTTACCACTGTGGTAAAAATTAAGTTAAAATGACTGCCAAAATGGATCTCTTATACTGTAACTGCCTTTAAAAATAAACATGCAAAAAATGCCACATATGGCAAATTCTGTCGCAAGAAGGCATGTTCAAGTCCATCAGTGCTAACTCAGGGAAATGGATATTAGTATCTGAGCCCCAGCACAGTTTTAATCTTTAAAATCTACAAGGACTCTGACTCTGATGCGTCTGATGTAGAACATTAAAAAAAACGTCAAACAGGATTTAGTTATAGATTAAGCATAGATCATTGAGAATATGTGCTTACAGTAAAACATTTGTAAAATAGCAAATGTTAATTGAAATAAATTATAATTAAAAAGCACTTCAAAAGTATCAAGTTGGTTTTTTTTCTTTATACGCTGGGTGATAGTGCCTGAATCCTACCCCCTCCTCCTGTGAAGACGTTTACAGGATTATATATGTAATGTTAGATGCATAGGCAATATAGAGGATCTGTTGCACAGAGTGGTATGATGATATTAGAGGCATTCTGTGCTGAGTAAGTTATGATATTTGTATAAGTGAAATATGTAAAAGAGCCAAAACTAGGATTTTAATAAACAAGTGACGAAACAAGTGACTAAAGTTAAGCTGTTAAACATTCTCTCTAACAGCTGAGCACTTAGTATTTAAAATTTAAGTGCTTACTAATTTAGGAAACTAAATTTGGATTTACTAACTGTAGTCATGTTGTGTTGTGAAATACTGGCCTTGAAGAAGACAGTCATTTGTAGGTGTGCTTTTTTTTTTTTAAAAAAAGAGAGAACAAAGGGTATATCAGCTCTTTCAGTGCTGGTAGATTGTAATAAGGTGTAGACCAGAAGTGAGTGTAGAATTCATGGACATGTTTGAGGAAGCCCTGAAAATGAATGGCAAAGGGGATGGAGATGGTGTGTTCATGCTCTCTGCTTTATGCGGTAATGCTGCAGTGGCTGAAACTGGAGCTGGAATGGAAAGGTGCCAGCAAGATAGCAGTCTTGTAGCCTATGAGAGGATATGAATAGGAAATATTAAACATTTGATTTTTATGGTTGGTATGTTACAGACTTGCAGAAACGATGGAAGAGGAAGGGAATGAATGTCAGTGATGTCACAAACATTATGAGGAATGACAGGGACTAGCCTCTTGGAGCTGAAGAGAGTGATGAGTAAGACACATTTGTATTTGAGAATACTCTTTTTATCCAAGGAAAGTATATCTCCAAGGTATTTTTTCTGACAATGAGTTCTTTTCTGCCATCCTTGTCCACCTCTGGAAGTTCTAGATTGGGACTAGCTTTTTTCCTTCTTTTTTTCCCCTTCCATGAATACTTTTGTAATGAAGGGCACAAAAATAGGATCCTTTATGGAGATACCTAGAAAACTGCAGTCTCTCAAAAGAGAAATTTCTGGAAAGGAAAATGAAGGGACTAGTTAACAGGCAGCAAGGCTCATAAGAGAGTAATTGTTAAGGTAATAAGCAATTGAGTAAAACAGGCTAAATTTTGTCCAGTAAAGGTGTATATATTCAGTTACTTCAAAGCAGTATATTTATTGTTAAAGGGTATGACCTGAAGTCAGTGAACTTCAGATGTTACTTTAAGTCTTGCACTGTGTTTTTGTGTTTGACTCGCAGAGAAGAATAAAATGGCATACTCCTGCTCTCATTTACCAATTCCAGTACTTCGATATTTGCTTCAAACTCATCAAAAGTCATCAAGGGGAAGGTGGACAGCTGATATGGCTGTGTCAGCCTGTTTTCCTCAGGAGCCTCCATTTCTGTTTGCATGATGAAGGCATCCATTTATTACTGAAATGCCCGTTCAAAAGTTCTTTCATTGGGCCAGGACTTAATTACTGCTTCAAAAAATGTAGGAACCCCATCTTCCTTAACCAGTCACTCTTACAGTACCTTTAGTGTCTCTACAAGATTATATCAATGTCAAGAACAGTGAGCTAATTTTTATATGACAGCCAGAAACTCTTCCAGCAGCTCCTGGTAAGTGATAATTTCTTAAACTAAATGGTGTAGAAGACTCCCTGGTTGCTTCCCTGCAGTGACAGTCATGTGCTTGCCAGCTCCTGGCTGAAGCGAAGAAGATGCTGTCCTCACATCCATACCAAGCTTTGCCTGGTTTGTGATGCATAAACTAATTCCCCTTCATGTGTATATATCTGGTGGTGTGGAATTATACTATCAAGAAATGTATGTCTTCAATAAGGCATGACAACTTATCAGTACTATAAGCTATAGATAATAGCAGTCTACTGTGCCTGACTCAATCTCCCTGTGCTAAATCATGTCAGCATCTGAAATTCACTGTTCCATAAAAAAGAATAGAAGGAGCCAAAATATCTGTGCACACAGGTATGCGTGTATATAGCAAAAAATTATAAGTCATTTGGAGACTCTAACAATCCCTGCTGAATCCCCTGGGAATAAGTTTTTGCCTGGTTAGTATTCCAAGGGAAATGACAGAAGCCCAGTCACTTGGGACATTTACAGCTACACCAGACAAAGCACCTCAGCATTTTAGAGCGGGAGGCACTCCTGCCCTGGCAGAGGAGTGTTATTAATGACCATTATGTCTTGTGCATCTATAAGATAAATTCTGTGAGTTTCTGCTCAACACAGATATGCCTCGCTTTGTAAAAATCACTATTCACATTTTAGAATGTCCCTTATTATTTTTCAAGATCAGAGCCATAAGATTCAAGAGGCAATAAATGCATTAGTATAGGTAGTCCTTTTTTAAAAGTTTAGGAATTAGAAATAATTCACATTGTATAAATTGCACGGCATAATTATTGCATTTAAATGTTACATTACACTTATGTTTACATTAATTCTTAATAGGTCTGATTTTTTTCCTTCTGAAAACATAATTGGAAACAATATTTTCCCTCTTATTCTAATTAAAATATTTTAATAAATGTTTATTTAGATACTATGTCATGGAAGGTTGCAGCCTTGGCTGCCTAATGTAATGTAAAAATCAATTAGATACAGAAAAATATCTGGTTTTAATTTACAAAGACTAGATATCTGCCTGATCGCTGCTGGATAGCAATATCCATAATGTTTTATATATTAAAATAGTAATGATTAGTATTAATCTTGGACATGCTGTAGTATTTACCTATTCATATATTCAAAGGTAATCTGTTTCCTTGAATGCAGCTTTTGAGTTGCCATATTGTATCATTTCTTTACCACAACGTCTTCTACAGTGGTTTGAAAGCAATTTCTAACATGCATCATATACTCGAGGTTTATTTGTCTCATGCAGAGATCAGCATGCAAACATTGCTGCATATATAAGCCTTGTAACTAATTGCATGCAAAACAATGCAAAGATTTGAACATTGTACAGCAATTAATAATATCTCTGCTAGTGTAAGTATATTTCCTTCTCTCCATACTCTCTTCCTCCATGCCCCCCCAACCATAAATCATTTCCAACCTGTCAGAATGGATCTGTGCTGGCAAAGAAACAAGGCTAATGTTTCAATTTTCTCCATCTGGTAAGATATTTTCTGTTAGTTTTTCTCCCTCTCTGTAGTTATTGAATTTACATGAAGAACTATGTATTGTAGACTAATAAGATTCCCTGAAAGAGAGTGGAGGAAGCATGACCTGTCTCCCACCAAATCTGAGGTCGTGTGAGATAGGATAAATTCTGTCATGTTAATATTATCGAGAAGTGTAGCTGAGGACCAGACTGCTTTCCTGCACCCCTGGTGCAAAGGGGAGGATGCCGGTATACTGGCAGAGAGGCAAGGATTGTGGCCGTAGGCCTGTGAGTCACTGTGCTCTAAGCACATCATTCCATTCTTCTCAGTGAACAAAATCAATTAAAAATTAATTATAGGAAAATGCTTCTTTCTTTTCCTAAATACCAGTCATTCCAGCATCTGGGCTTTCACATCTATGTCCTTTTTGTGGCTTAAACTGCAAGCTTCGTGGGTTACTGTTTTTTCTTAATTTATGTTATGTATATTATTAATTACTTTAAAAAAATAATTCTGCATGGGAAAAAGCAATATCCTCTCTGAGTACCAGATCCTGTGTTCATGATAGCCCTTGTGAACAGTGCTCTGTATTGCTGTGGGAGTCTCCATTACAAACTGGCTCACAAATGATGTACGGCTTTGTTATAGCCATTAAAAATAAAACCTAACTTCACTTACTTGGACAGAGAGAATTTTTGGTCCTTCTGAAGTAACCACATCCTGTACTTGTAGGATCCATAGACAAAAAGAAATATCTGAGTGTACAAAATAGTAAATCCTTTTTGAATAGTTCAAAGCTCCAGCCCTTGAAGCATAGCACCCCTTGGGGGAAGAGGTACAGCAAGGCATGGGTAGCAAAGATGGACTTGGCAATGAAGCTCTGTTCAGTGCTACTACTCCAACTCCAGGCCAGAAACACTTTTCTGGGTACCTGATTCATGTTCTAAGTAGAAGAATTCCTCCCTCTTCTTGCACTTGTTCCTTCCTTTGTGCCTAGCATTTATCTGAGGATTTTAGCCAATTTGCACTTCTTGTCAAATCCAGGTGTTCAGGATTGAGTTGAAAGTAAGAAATTATATTAAAATGATGATGTAATTAACGCCCCTCCTTTTCGTTGTTGTTGTTGTTTGTTCGTTTGTTTGTTTTAATTTACCTTTGGTTGTTTGAGACCTTTTGGGTACATTCAGTTAATGTTTTTAGGTTTTCATGTTTGAAGACACTTTTTTAATGGAAACTCAGATTCACATTTATTCATATGATTTCAGCAGTCAGGGCTTGAAGAAAAATAGCAAATATCACAAGATTCATAGGAAAATAATGAGAGTTGGCAACACTATCAATTTCCTCTGAGCATACTTCCATTATAGTTAGGTTATTGGACATAGTTATTTGTTATTGCAAGGTTTCCTCTGTGTGGAAAGAGCGGAGAGCCTTGATCTGAAAGAGAACGAAACCCAGGAAAAGCAGACGTAAATTCTCTGTGAAAGAGCAGAGAGACAGTGTGCATGTGCATGCAATGCCTCTGTCTCCATGGATAGTCAGCACTGCACACTGAAAACAAAATGCTGTTTGACTTAACAAGTAGGGAGAGTACTTAGAAATGTAGAGGCACAAAAATGCCTATGTAATTTCACAGCTAAACACACTACAATTATAATCTAATGCAATAACAATTTTAAGGGTCATTTCATAGTAAGAGATGAGATATCTTCTGAGTGGTAGAAAACTCCCATCTAGCCATCACCTACACAGTAGTTACGGTTCCCTGGGAAGGGAAACATTTGGACCAAATTACCGATACGTGGACAAAATACTTTTTCAAGTGCTTCCTTGGTGTACCTGAAGTTCTTAGAAGATGAGGAAGACTTTAAAATCACATATCCCCATACACACCTGGAATCTCAAACTCAATATCCCTATCTAAAGGAAGTTAACCTTTCCTTATTTGTGGGTTTGATGTCTATATCTTTTCTTATTTAATGGTTAGTCATTGGTGGTTTTTGTTTAGACTTCAGCAGCTCCACAATGCACTCTGCACAATGTTCCCTGCATCTGGAAGTAAACTATACACATCCCAGGACATGGAGTTGTAGAACTATTGATAACTAAAGGGTAACTTTACTTTTTAATGAGTTATAGGCATATGGCAAATAGTGCACTATACTTAAAACATGAGGACTCTGGGTAAGATACTAACTAAAGACAAAAGTAATGGGAAGACTCCTTTTATCCTGCAACTTCAGTCTCAGTTTTTTCCTTTTTATGTATTTGCAAAGTCTGTGTAAGTCTTATTTGTGATGATGTTCATTTCAGCCCCTTGTGTTGCTCTGTGGTCCAGCAGTGACTGGGAGCACTTCAGAGACAGCACGCTTTCAGGTGTCACATTACAGCATCTCCTCTGGGTGATAAAAGAGAAGTATTAATAAGCTCCAAAAAAACCTCATATGCAGTACTTTCACCACTGCAATGCTGTTCATTAACATGTTAGTAAGCATCAATAGATGCCTCCAAAAGAGACCAAAAGCAGCCAAAATAGAGCTCCTTCCAAACATAAGCAGTGGTATAGAAATACTAGGTTTGAAAGGAGTGTTCCATTCTGTTTCATGGGTCTTTCAAAACAACGATATAAGTCATCGTTATTAAATCAAAAAGGCACCTCTGTGCCTGCCAGCCTTTATGTCTGCCAATCAGATTTCTGGAATGCTGTGTTTTTCCTTATAAAGCTAAGATGTGGTATGATGGGCTGAGAAAGGCAGAAAAGAGGAGAAAAAATTATTGAACTGATCAAAATATATATCAGGAATTGTTAAAATATGTTTGTGAAGTATTTCACCTAATTTTCAAAATTATTTTTTCCCAGTTCTGCTGAGGTACATCTCTAATTTTGTGTTTATTCAAAGTATGGTTTTCTTTTTATTCAATATTACATCTTTCTCAGAGAATGTTAACTGACTTCTGAAAAGGTAAAATAAAATAGAAAGGGAGAGTTGTAAGAAATGTCATATAAACAATGTGTGTATATATGAGTAAAAGGAAAAACCATGATGAAATTGATGTCAGTTTAAAACATTAAGGAATTATAAGCAAGTCATTACATTAATTTAAAAATCTAAAAAGGTGTCTTCCAAGGCAATAAAAAGTGGGGATTTGCTTATCAGGATTTTAACTACTTGCTTTTGGAAATACACGATCTCAATGGAAGTAGCTGAGATTTACAAGGCAGCTATATATGTGTAATGTGATATATATTGCTGTTTGCTCAAGAAAAGAAATAGCCAGTCACTTTTGTTGTTGGTTCATCTGTGGTACTTGGGACGTAAGTAGCTCCTAACTCTGTTCATTTCAAATAGGTCTTTGTTAGATGTTTCATGCCATAGAAGTCAATGAGACCGAAACGCATGTTAACTTGAGCATATACCTGGTTTTGGACTTAGTAGTGTTTGACAGAAGCATTTACAGAGACAAGAACCAAAATTCTTGCTTTTTAGAAAGTTATTTAGGTTGTAAGATTGCAGTTGAAGTAAGTACTTACTAAATGTTATCATTCCTAGTCAGTTTTATTCTTCATCTACTGTGCAATGAGATACTGCTAAATTCCCAAGCAAATGTACAAACCCAAAGTGAAATGCTGGCATGCCTGTGAAGGAGCACCAACAGAGTGTTTGGGTCAGGGCACTATTGAAAATACATTGGTTTCTGAATGCTGCAGAAATGCAGAAGCACAGCTGAGAAGTTCAGGATCAAATTATAATCACAGCTGTGCTTTCACTGCCAAAAGGGAAAGTTGCCTTCACCTCCCCAGGCTTCCTCCTAGTTATGAAGTCCTGCCCCCTCCTTGCACAGACTTTGGCCCTAGTAAAACTCTTTGCTAGTCTTGATTCTGTAGGCTGATCCTATCCTATCCTATCCTATCCTATCCTATCCTATCCTATCCTATCCTATCCTATCCTATCCTCTTTGTTGCTGGGTCAGTTTTCCACTGTTTTACTTATCTGAAAGGGCTCAGGTCCAGGAAGAGCCAGAGGCAGGAGACGGGAGTTTGTGCTGAGGAGTGCACAGTTGTGAGCAGACAGCAGCATTGAGCTTTTTCTTTTTCAACAGCAGTAGCCAGTGGGATCAGCTCACCATGTAACATGTAGCTTCACCCAAAGCAGCAGATTCACCTTTGTGTTGCGGCAGCTTTTTTTCTAACATGCTCATAACTGATTCAGATATAATTACTTTTCCTGACATATTATCACATTGGAGATTGATGTGTGATCTAATGAAGGAGGATAGTAAAGCTACTTAGTGTTACCTGTGATCAAGAATGAGAATGCTCATATTTTTCCCAGGCAGTTTTTTGAACATGCTGATTTTTTTATCTAGCTACTCCACTGGATAAATCCCTCATTTAACATATTTCAGCATTAAATACATTTCAATAATCAGACTATGGACATCTCTAAATAGGTTTCTGATACAAAAGCTTATGGAAGGAACTCTACTAAAGACACAGTTGTGAGAAAATGACAGAAAACCATACTAGATCTAATTATGCACTGAATAAGTAATTTTATTTATAGTTTTGTTTTGTGCCTTGAACTTTGGTAGCACATCTTGGAACTATATTCAGACTACTTTGAATTTTAATTTATTCAGTCAAAAGCCAGGCCAGCATTGTTTATTGTGTGGATTATATTCATGCTTACTGAAAAATTCACTAGCACTGAGTTTCTAATTATTGTTTTCATCCATGCAGTGAGATGTTTTGCATGTTGCCTTCTGACCACTGCCCAGCTGGAAATCATTTCAAGTTTTGTAGGGTTTTGGTAGTGCAGACTAAGAATTTTACAAGATGCATGCATGTCTAGTAACTTTGCATAGCTCTTATCATTATGTGAAAATATTTACTGGAAATATATTATGCATTTCTTATTTCCTGAGAAAGTCAATGATTTTGTCCTGTAGCACTGACTGTCTGGCCCAGTGGTGACCTTCAGCATCATACATGAAAACAGGATCTATGGCACAGAAACTCATTTAGGTAGGATAAAGCAGACTCCAGAATTCTCCACATTAGAGTTAGAATTCTTGGGTGCAGGACAGCTCGTATAAATAAACACCTAGCTGGCTTTGGCTGCAGTTCTGGCTAGTCTAGGAGAGAAGAACAGAAGCAAGTTTATTTAGTGCTTTCTTCAGCTGTAATCAGAGGTTCATTTGCCAGCTTCTAGGCTTGGGGGGAGAGGCCAGGCACATGCTTCATCCAGGTACATCAGAACGACCCTTTCCTTATATGTTGTAGCCATATAAACAAAAATGTTTTACTACTTCCAAAATGATATACTTTTTTATTGTAGAATATAGTCATATGAGATTATAAATTCAGCTGCTGGCTCTTTGTTGATACAGTGTTTGAAATATTCTTGTACATAATAAGGACATTTGGTTTGTCTTCATTAAGCTCCCTGCTATTTTTTTCCATAAGATAATGTAAAGTCTGCTATGTGTGGTATTTCTGTAAACAAAACAGTGCTTAGTGTTAAGAACTCTCAATAAACAACCATTAGACTCTTTAACAAGATGTTTTAAACTTTAGAAAAGTTTGACTTTGACATTTCCCAGATGCCTGCTTTCATCACGCTCTTAAAGTTCTGCTTTAATATCTCGGTTGTGATTTTGGACATTTTGATCATTCATAGTTTTATCATTTTGGGTGAGATTTAAGTAGTAATATTTTATTATTTTCTGTAACTGTTCGTTGTACGTGTGTATACATAATTTTATTTTGCTAAATATAGGATTGGCTATATTCCCTTATTTTATTACTGTTCAGGTTCGGGTTCCTGCCTGAATTTCCTGCCTAGTCTCCCATTTTTTTTTCACAGACAAAGCTCCCATCATCTGTGGAAACTGATTGACCCAAGGGCCTAAAAACTTTTTTTTACTTATAAAAAGATACCAGAAGAATGCAGCACAGTTAATGTGGTGATTTGTCTTTGCGATTCATTTCAATACCTTTCTTATCTGTGGTAGCACTGTAGTGCGTGTGTTAATGTAGTACATTCAAACATCAGCAGATGGGGCCCTTGTTTCCTTTGAAGAATGGTTTGTCTTTGAATTTTATTTTTTTAATGTCTCTGGCAAGAATGAAATTTTCTTGTTATAATACATTAAATTAATGTATCTGTATCTTTGTAGCAGATAGAGATCTAAACGCAGATCTAAATGCCTGAACTTTAGTGGGAAGCGAGTGTTTCCAAATCTAACTGGAGATCTAATTTTCATGGCTGCCTTATTTCTGTAACTGACTGAACAAAAACCTCTGCTTTGAACACTTCAGAAATTTTCTAGAGTTTGGAAACCAGCTATCTGTCTTGTGGTTGAATTAATCTTTCAACTATATTTCATAACACTTTCTATAGGTAAAAGAATAAAACAAATTTCTGTGTCTTCTCCGGAACAGGCAGCACCTTTCGAAGTTATTTGCAAAACGCAGTTTCCTTTCTCCCAAGGTAAAATAATGTAAAGGCTGTATAAAAGTGAAGAAAATGGCATGGTAGAAACAAAGCAGGAGTCGGTGTAGAGGTTAATGCTTTCTTTTAACTTTTGCATTTAGGGGAAAAGCATAGGGACATGCAGCTAAGGAAAACATATGTCTTAACTCAATTTCCTTGCTTTTGAAAGACTTGAGTTATAAGTGGAATGGGCTGAATATTTGAATATGGTAGGTTTGTTTCTAAGCTTGGTTGTCCCTTTAACTGATTCTGTTAGACCTAAAATACATGCATTTTATTTATAAGTATAAAATTGTGTGGAAGGCAAAGCAATATACTCTGATGCCTTAACCAATCTTACGAATGTATTACAAATTTATACTTGTATTTTGCAAATGGGTGTCTCATCGTTTGGAATAACTTTTTCAGAGTTGTTAATCTTTCTGATCTGAATAAGAACCTTATTTGAATGTGGCTATAAAGTGGGTTTTTAACATAATGTATCATAGAGGGCAAATCTTTCCTATTATTAAATTGAAACACCAAAATTGCTCCTTCTGTGCTATTCCAATCTGTCATGTCAAAATGACTGTTGCTTGCTTATGCCAGCTTCTTCATGTGGTACACATGTGCACTACCTTACAGACTGCAGGGGGAAAAAGGTAGAATAACTAATACGTTAAAAAATTAAGCATGTCAAGAAAACAAGTTATGTTTGAAAGAGGAGCACACAGGTTGCATTTGTTGGATATTGTACCACTACCCAAGGGTTGATACTAAAGGTTAAAGTCCTGCTATTACAAAATTGAAAATTATATAACATGGAGATGGTTATTAGGTAAAGCATATCAATTTGGTACATCATTTTTCGTTGCTTATACATAAAAAAAAAAAAAAAAAGACATTGGTGCAGCCATGTTTTCCACTTATTCTTTACTTTCACATAGGAGACTTGTTAACATAAAGCACATATTCAATATCTGATGGTGCAGGCCATGCAAGGCCTCTGAAAAATTGTTAATATTTTAATTCTGTTTTTTTAAACTTAATTTTTTTCTGGAGGTATGATTTCTTTTCCAGAATTCAGTAGGAAGCAAACTTCAGGAACAATTTACTGGTTGCTCATTTAGCTGATTTGGGTGCATAACTCATAAACAGTATGTACCATTGAAAGATTGCCTAAGCATATAATTCTGCTTGAATTTAAATTATTTTATCTGCATCATATGGTATAATATGAGCATCCCAATGCTTCCCTGTATTACTGATTTTCCCTTATATTCCCCTATATATTAGTTTGGACTGGGCCAAATTGTTCTATTCTTTATATAGATAAAATTTAGGGGGAAATAATCTGATCAAATCATTGGAGTTTTACTGGTTTTTTTACTGGTGTTATTCCCATCAAAATTTTGTTCCCTGCACACATTGTCAGTGCTTTAACTCAAGAGGGAAAAATTGACTTGCACACCACATTGACTCTATTGGCATTTTCTTCTAAAATGGCAGTGGATTATTTTTTGGGCAAGAAATTACAATTTTATTTGGGCCACAAAACACTCAGGAAAATATTTTTCTATACTGTACATTTTTCTTTCTGTATACATGAAAAAGAATGTTTTTAAGGTGTGTGTACAGTATATAAAGAAAGAGAAAATGTTTAGGTTAACTATGAACTACTTCCTTATACAGTGCATTAAATAATGCGCTGTATAAGATCCAAGGATACAGTACTGTTGGCTGATTTAAATTATTATTATAGTGGCTTATTGATCTTTTTACTCAACATACGAATTTTTGTATCTCTTTAGCCGTGTATTCATCATGCAAATGATCAAATGGAATTTCACTTCCTGTTGCTCAAGAGGGAGAGAAAAGAGGTTTAAACCATTGAGTAGGAGGAAAAGAGGGAAAGAAACTTAACTACAAGGGAGGTTACTTTCTTCAGAAGTAGGGAGCTCTGCTTTAGTTGGAAACTGAGATAGTGCAGCTGTTTAGAGCCACTTACATCTTTGGCAGTGCTAATGGTCATGATTTGAGTGTCATTAGAAACTTCTGTATATTGTAAAGTATAAAAAAGTGAGGAAGGAAGGGAAAGGGGTTTGAAAAACAAGGCACTTTTGCAGACAAATATCTTATTTACAGTAGCTTTATCTAGGAATTTTTAGACATATAAGTAATGATAATCACTAAGCATCCATGAGACCATTTATCTAAGCCAGTCAGAGAGGGACCTGGGGGTGTTGGTTGACAGCCCGATGAACAGGAGCCAGCAGTGTGCCCAGGGGGCCAAGAAGGCCAGTGGCATCCTGGCTTGTGTCAGCAATAGCGTGGCCAGCAGGGACAGGGAAGGGATCTGACCCCTGTACTCGGCACTGGTGAGGCCGCACCTCGATTCCTGTGTTCAGTTTTGGGCCCCTCACTACAAAAAGGACATAGAGTTTCTCGAACGTGTCCAGAGAAGGGCTACAAAGCTGGTGCAGGGTCTGGAGCACGTGTCCTATGAGGAAAGGCTGAGGGAACTGGGATTGTTTAGTCTGGAGAAGAGGAGGCTGAGGGGAGACCTTATCACCCTCTACAACCACCTGAAAGCTGGGTTTGAGCCTCTTTAGCCTAGTAGAAAGTGACAGGACAAGAGATAATGGCCTCAAGTTGTGCCAGGGAAAGTTCAGACTAGATGTCAGGAAGCATTTCTTTCCAGAACAGTTTGTTAGGTGTTGGAATGGGCTGCCCAGGGAGGTGGTGGAGTTCCCATCCCTGGGGGTGTTCAAGAGTAGGGTCGATTTAGAGCTTAAGGATATGCTGTAGGTGGGAACTGTGCTAGGCGAACGGTTGGACTAGATGGTCTCCAGGGTCCTTTCCAACCTAGATGATTCTGTGATTCTGTGATTATACCTAGTGGATCTTCTAAATCTGGAGTTTATTTTGCAGTTTAGTGCTCTCTCTATTTTTCTGTTAGAAATGTGTTATAATCAAAATGTGAAATAAAATATGAATTGTGTGGGTTAATCTTAAGCTCTTTTCAAGAAAAGTTCTTCGGTGAATTTTTCTAATGGACATTGATTATGCGTTCTGTCTTCTTGTAAGTCCTACACAAAATACATTGAATGAAAGTGATACATAGATTGCCTCTTTTTTTCTAACTGATGATCAGGTCTGGGTGTTGTGGAGGTGCTCTTGTGTGCTAAAACATTGTAAAAATCCTTGCCATGAAGCATAACAGTGAATGGCTGTCTGACATAACCCAATGTGGGCTAAATTTTGGAGCCAAATGAAGATGTTCTATTCTTTGCATTTCTGAGGCTGTAGCTCTATGAAAAGTGTGGAGGCTTTAGGTGAGAAGGGCTTTTGTAGGATTTCCTAAAGGAGAGCACTATATACTGGGGTTACAGGAAACTCCCAGAGTGGGTCAAGAGGGGATCCTCCTCCAGATCAGAGTTCACACCTCTCTGTGTTTCTGCACCTTTAATGAGGGGAGGCTGGGTATATTTGGTATATTCTTTCTATTCTCTGCAAATCCTATTTACCTTAAGACTGTACAAAAGCGACCAATATAAGAAAATATTTTATTTTTATCTACCTTTTGGAGCGTAACAGCAGAGCTGGTTGTGCTTAGAACTCTACCTTACTGATCTTGGAAGATTCCTCAGATTAGGAGCTCTAGAAATTGGTGCCGGAGCTGATATTTTTGTTGTGTGTCACTGGATCTAACAAAATGTGGCAGGCTTGAATTCCAGCATACCAACACCCTGCTCTTACAGATGGATTTTAGGTAGCACTTAGCTGTACTCCTGAGTTTGGCTAAGTCCCAGGGCAACCTGTTCAAGACTGCAGAAAGTTTGACATTATTAATTGTAACTTTGGATTGTCTGTTTTAAAAATTCATGTTTTAAGACTTTATTTACAGCATGGTTTCTTAGCTTGATTTTCACCACAGTGTTGAATGCAAATAATGTTTGATGTTTCACAATACTTTAAACTAATCGATAACCATTTACAATGTTAACAATATCTTAATGAAGATTTTTGGTTGGGATTACAAACAGCTGCTGGAAATACAGTTCATCTATCATTTATAATCTTTTATTAAATTTGCACCTGGCAATGCAGCTATAGTTAGAAGTCTGTTAATTATGAGACCTGTATTTGGGAGGCCTATAAGTTTCATCTTCAATCTTATCAGGCTAGAAATTTGTATGCAGTCTTTTCACTAGGGTGGACTTTTTTCTCCTTGAGTGGGTCAACATTTAACTTTCCCTTCTCAATAAATAGGTAATCACTCAAGAATTACCTGAAGATGCCAAGTAAGAAAAGGGTTGGGGTTTTTTTTGGCTTTTGGCCTTTTTATCCCCCTCTTTCCAAAGCTGTCTTTGCCTGGAATGGAAAAACAAATAACAGAACAGAGAAGAAAAATAATTCATAATAAATGATTTAACATGTATAACTTTTTTCATTTATGGATTGTCTGTGAGATGCTTTTGATTCCCTCAAATGAATTTGCTATTCAAAATTATTCACCAAATACTTTATCTGAATAATTTTTGGTCTGGAGATTGTTGGCAAGCAGATTGTTGCATGTATTTGAATTTCTAATTTCAGATATCACTCTATGTGTTGATTAGATGTAGTAACATTTATGTTCCCTATTTGAAAGAGAAGGTACTAGAACTCCTAAAATGAGATTTCTAAGCTAAATCCTGGTGTTTGCAAGTTCAGAATTATCAGCGAGTACATAGTCTCCGAGTGCATGGGCTGGTGCCTGTTTGAGTGTAAACTCGCTTGACAAAGTCTAAGTCTGTTGCCTCTCTCAGAAACAGTTCTCACAAAAAACCATCATAAATTCATACAAAAAATTATATATGTAAAAATGTGCGTATTTAAAAAAAAAGTATTAACTTAGCTTGACCTTATTTTATTAATGTTTTTCATTTTTAAGATCCAGTAGAGGGTACAGATTGCATTTTTTAGGGAGCTGCCATTGTCAGGGAAGATCAGGCTGGAGGTTGGTAAGAGGATTGGAACAACATACAGGATCTGGGGGAATAGGACTTGAAAGGGAAAGCAGAATATTTCATAGTAACAGAATAAATAAACCTGTCAATTTAAGGGCCACATTAAACTGTCCAGTATTGCATTATTTTAGGCTGACAAATCTAATGAAGAGTATAAGAAGGATGGATGGGCAGAGAGAAAGATGATTCAATGTATTGTTTATATGTAGCAGTTTCATACAAACTATCTCTAACCAGCTTACCAATAATGAGATATTGCTATATGGAACTCAATACAAAGGCTTTTACATTTGTCACACAGGAAGACAAGGCAACATCTTGAAGATGGAAAAAATGATGAGGAGTATTAGAGAAACACTACAAGCTCTTTTATAGGGGGAGAAACAGAAAAGTGTAGAAGAATGGCTATGAATGGGAAGGGATAATGCACACAGTGGACCTAGAGCTGACCTGCTGGATCATCTAGTCTGATATCTGAAATATATCACAGGAGTGCTTGCTTTCTTAAGATGTTAGCTGGGTTTCAATAAGAGTTAGTCACCCAGCTTTTGCTTAATTTTGCAGCTTTGAAAGTTCTTGTTATACAGTTTTTTGGTAACATTTCATTGGTTTTTTGCTACCACAAATACTTTATCTATCTTTGTTGGTAGTGTATTCCATACCTAATGACTGGATTAAATACAGGTGAATTCTAATGAGAAAGTTCAGGCTTGGTTTAAAAATGAATAGTGATTTCTTAAGGATGACCAAAGCTTTTAACTAGATGGGTTAATACATTCATGTGAAAGTATAACCCCTAATTATTAAGTATCATACTGATCTGGTAGAAGAGAGTTGCAGTGGCCTTAGGAAGCAAGGCAGTGGCCAAATGGATTCACAAAGTAAGTCCAGAAGAAAAATTGTTACTGAAAGCATGTTTTGTTTTGCTTTAATAAGTGACTTGACAATGATTGTGGTTGTTGTCACACTTCGCGATTGGAAAGAGTCTGTAACCCTTTGGATATTGATGATATTATTTAGAGTGATGGAGCAGAATTATAGAAGATACTACTGTATTAAGTAAACCATTAAGTAATACATAATTATTTTTGAAAACATGATTAGTAGAGGGAGTATTTTTGGCCGTTTTTGCTGGAGAGTAACAGGAGTCCTCACAGAGAATTATGGAAAGGGAACTTTAAATGAAATTTTGGAGAGGGAAGGAATTTTTAAGACTCAGGGCTGCTTTCAGTAGGGTAAAGATTAACTGTGGCCTGGCTTTACATACCCATGCAACTCCACTGAAGACAAAAGGAATTGTGCTGAGACAAGTAAGCAGAATTTAGATCCTTCTTGCAGTAAGGTGGCCAGCATAGTAGATGATCCTGCTAAAATCCAGTGCAGTACTGAAGCTTGCGCTTTATCAGTCTTTTCCTAGCTGGACTCACTGTTCCACTAGAGACTTGGTTTCACAGTCTTTATGCCTTTTTTTAAAAGTGCACTTTCATTATAAGCCTATTTTCTTCAGTTTCATGTGTTCTTGAAGCTTTTGAGATCGTTCTAAGCACTTGTGTGAGTGTTTTTATGTACCTCTGGTTACAGCCTGATTGCTGAATGTTTTGGGTGAATATCTGCAATTTGGATGAATAGCTGAAGGTACACCAAATGGCGGCATTCAGAGGTATTTGACCAAGAATGATTGACAGTGTCTGTAACCACTTATTATGTCAAGGCTTCAGCACACCGATTGATGGGAAATGATGTATAATAAATTAGAATGATCACACATCATTTCCCATCGATTGAAATGCCAAATCCTTTGATGGAGTAATGAGTTATGGCCAATAGTGCTCACTGTCTTAGTGGGAGATTGATTGCATATTCCTTTATCAATGTGATCAAACAACTAAGGAATCCAAAGTACACATGTAGCACAAAGTTCTCCTGTGTTTTCAGTATAAAGTGAGAGTAATATTATGTAGTCAGTGTTGCTTCTGTGGTATTATCAGTGCTACCTGGGTATATGTGAAGCATGAGTAAATGTGAAAATGTGGCCAAATTCATTATATACAGACACTTCAAAGAAACATAAGCTGATTTCCTGTCAGTTTCACATACCAACAGAAGACTAAGGATGAGATTGAATTTACCAAAATCAGTATTATATAATAAATTCTCATAAATAATCAGTAGATATGCAATAAATTCTAATTAAGAAAATCCTAAGTGATGAAAACTCAGTTCTTGCTTTAATTTTTTTCCTGAGTTGCATGTCCTTGCAGAACTTAAACTTAATTTGCTCTGACTCAGAAAATAGTAGGTAGAGCTGTATCTCCAGGAATGGCCCCCAAATTAGTAATAGGAAAGAAAAGTTTCTAGCAGTCTACTAAGAAAAGAATTTGCTTTAGAATTTTGTATTTTTCTTCCATTTGAGAAAGTTCTTCATCTCCATCTCCATCTCCATCTCCATCTGTATATTATACAATTAACCATTTGTACCAGCTAGTCCCTCTAATCTTCTTTCTTGGGAAAGATACTTCATTGGAAACACATGTGTACACACACGTATTGAACAATATTTAACAGGCTGACTGTAGTATCTTGTGCCTATTTCACTGTGTTCTTACTTTTATACTCAGTGTTTGAGACATTCAGTTTTACTTAACCTATAGCGGTCCTCTCCATTAGACAAAAAAACCCTCCAGAAAACATTAGCTAACTACAAGGTAATGTAGCTGAAGAAAATATGATCTAGAACAAAAGAAGAACAAGAAGAACTTTTTCTTGAGCTCATGGATTGAACACAGAGGCCCTTTATTTTTCTTCACTGTTCTTTTCAACTGCTGAGAAATGGATGTGTCTTACTGTGATGAAGACTTCTGAAGTAGAAATTCTGTCAGGTAAATTCCCTTAGGGAAGCAATTAAAATAATTTTCTGTATTAAAATGTTATTTTATAGGTGCATAAAAGCTGGTGTGTGTTGTTTGTGAGAGAATGTGAAGATGTGATGATGAAGAAATGTGGACTTGTTATGTACTTAAGTGAGTTTAAAATGTTTTATAAATTAATTTTCATGAGAAAGAACTATATTAAAATAAGTATTTCTGGATCACAGTTGCACAATAAGGACTGGTCAACTGAGCAATGATAGCAATATGAGATCAATAGATGGAAGCTAACTTTAAACCAGGTACTGTTGCTGTCTTGCCAAGCAGCATGAGGCTTAATGTGGGCCAATTAACCCTACCTGTCATGAAGATTTTGAAGCAGACAGTCACTTTCAAAGTGCTAGATCAAGACAGCTACTGAGATTGGAGCTAGCTAATTTAAGCTCTCATGAGCATCTACACAGCACTGCAATTACTACTCTTACAGACTGTGTAACCTCTGCAATGTGTAAGCAGTGTGATCACACTGCAGTACTGAGGCTGCAGGCAAGTATTTGTAAATTAGGAAATGTCAGAACATAGGTTGCTTGTGATACTTAAATTTTGTCTCTATATGCATATTCACCATGGCAGAGCCTTTAATTACATGATCACCTGCTATGTTTTTCTACTGACTTTTATCTCATTCAATGCATTACATAGGTAGCAATCACAGACAGCAACAACTTTTTAATATCTTCTTAATGGAAAAAGAGAAGCACAATTCTACAGTTACATGGACCTCAAACAATTACCCTGGGCCCTGGTGAGAATTTGAAACCTGAACTTCTGTTCTTGAAATGTGAAGAACTTTAGGACTAAATGAGTACACAGTAGGAAAAGCCTGCTTTCCTGGCAAGATTTGCTTAAACTGTGAGCTAGGTCAGATGGGTACCAGAAAGTGGTCCAAGGCTTCCTCTCTCTTCTCCATGCATGCATGCATCCATCCACCCACTCACCCACCCAGAAAAGTTGGCTCTCACTGGGGATTCCAGTATGTTATGGGCAGTTCAGTTTCTTAGGCTGGGCTGTTACTTTGCAGATAATGTTTTGACATTCTGTAATTGCTGACTGCTCAACAGAGACAGGAAAAGCCTTTATTTTTCCAGAAGTTTATAACTGTGCAAAATTTAGGAAGAATATACAGTGACAAAGAAAGGATAGTTCTGTGGTTTAAGAACTTCTTCTTCATCCCGATTCTAAAGCTTCCTATAGTAGTGACATTGCTGGAGTTTATTATGGATGCCTCTAGAAAACCTTAATGTAAAGAATTCTGGTAGCTATTACTGATGACAGCAGGACAAACTAAAAAAGTAGCAAATATAATAGTTAAATAATTAACTCTGAGAACTGGTTTTATATTCACATAATATATGTACAGGCAGATGAATAACAGAATTTTTAAAATTCAGCTTTATATTAAGATTCAAACTTACTGCCACTTGGCTTTCATCCATTTGCTCTGTTAGAAGCCATTCTCCTGCATTACTCATTAGCACAACAGCAGCACAATGTACACAGTGCATAGCCTGTTCTTGAAAAATACAGGACAACTTCCAAATTCTTTTAAAATATGTTTGTCTGTAAGGAAAAGCTAAATGCACAGAAATTGGTAGAGTGACTATGTTTTGGTTTTTTTATACCACTGTAAGTCACAGCAAAATTTGACCTCGGATGTTTAACTTGCCTCCCATGAAAATCAATGTGGTTGGTGCCTCCAAGTTCTCATTTAAATGTACATTGAGGCACTGAAGTACTTTTTATAAAAGTGAATTTTTGACCAAGTACAGTAAATTGTAACAGCTTCTGACCCTGTTACGATAAATACATAATTTATCACAAGTACTCTACTAAACACAATTTTTCTGAAGTATCTCGGAGAGGTAGTTATTTGCTATGCATATGCAATTGCCACTTTTTAATATTTAAATATCCTGGAAGTTTTACTTTTTTGTTCAAAATGGGAAAGGCACATCAGCTTTCATAGCTGAATCAAAATCGATGTTAAATAATTACAAATGAAAAAATCATCTGAAGCTATCCACCATGTATTTTATACATTATCTCAGAAGGTCAGAACTAAGATTGAGAAAACATGCATGAATACAAATTGTTTTGCCATATTCAGGTTCCTGTGGGTTCCTTTGGTTTTTATGGATGATTAAAAAACCTCTTCAAATTGATAGGGCTGCAGGAGGACAGCAAATTCCAGGGCACCACACAGCAATGTGGGATTCTGAAGAGTTATCCTGTTACCAAGCTCCCCTTTGCGCAAATGCCATGGAATTCCTGCCAACTCACAGTATTATCAGGATTTAATTAGCACTGAGAAATACATTAGAAGGCTTTGAACTTTGGGATAGAGAAAAATGTATGAAAATCTCGTAAGCAGCTGAACTTAAGGAAAAAGTTGGGATAAATTTAATTGCCATGTTATTATTTAGGTTACCAAAGAAGCCAAAGATCTGATGAGGAAAACACACTGTGATAAATTAGCCAGGGCAGACCACTATATTATTGAGGCCACACTTTTGTCTATGCTGCTGCATAGCTCTACCTTAAGACTTA
The DNA here is from genome assembly GCF_965140245.1 of Athene noctua. Taxonomy (NCBI): domain Eukaryota; kingdom Metazoa; phylum Chordata; class Aves; order Strigiformes; family Strigidae; genus Athene; species Athene noctua. The sequence continues at coordinate 17,844,285 of NC_134041.1, read as the reverse complement.
CAGGTAATTGAGGACAAAGAAAGTGGGAATATTAATCACACTGTGTACTTTTGGTCTTAGTCCTACTTGTACTGCAACAGTGCTTAGAAGCCCTGGTCACAGATACCATTTCATGTATTTTATGTGTACTACAGAGGTCAGTCCGTGGCCTAAAGAATTTACAATCCTATGCATGAGCCGAGGCATCCCAGATGGGTACAGGCTGACACAAGTATAAGAAAATATTGACACCGTCTTGTACAATATGGTAGACAGTGGCCATACTTTAACAGCACCTTTGTCGTTGCCCACTGGTGTTCCCATGTAAGAATTAGGAAAACTTTTAGGCAGGGGATACTTTATTTTTGCAGGTGTTTAAAGTAATACCAGCTTGTAGAGATAAAATGCCGAAGTGCTTGTTTTAAAATTCATCATTTCCATGATGAAACTGGTTTCCTCATTTGCCCAATTCTCTTATTCTTTTCATGGGAATAAGGAAAACCAAAGTCTTGTGTCCTGCCAGCTCTCTATAGAGTATCACTGAGTCTGCAGTGTTTTCTAGGCAATTGCTTGGGAAAGCGTAGATCATTTACAGATGAAACCTCAGTTTTCATTACTCAATAAAATGCACACAGACAAGTTACGCAAATAACAGTACCTTTAAAAGCATTTTTTTCAGTGCTGTAATGATGCTCAAATTAATTCAAGTGATTTTATTAGAGATAAAAATTATTGGAAATCCTGATTTCTTCTATGATGCCTCTAAAACTATACCTAAGTGAAACATTTTTACTTTAGATCCAGAAATAAAAACTTCTGGCATTGCTCATCATTAGAATTTTTCCCCTCAGGCTTTGTCTTTATTAGCAGCTTAAGAGTATATTTAGCACTGTCATATGCGAAATCTCTTCTGTTTGCTAAACTAATATGGGATAAAATGTCTTTTTTTACAGTGTTACTCATTCATTATATAAAAATGAAAGAAACTACTTTAGTGTGTATATAGAACTACTATCTATTTTTATGACAAAAGGGAGGTGACAATACACATCCCTTAGGCACCCAGGGGTATTATGTAAGAGTCATTAGTGTAATTGATATCCATATAAAAAGTGTTGTATCAAACATGATTAAAATGTGCAATATATTACAGAAGTTCCAGTGTTCCAGCTGCTTTGTTATAATCCTTCTTCTGATAGATATGTTTTTGCTTCCTTGTGAAAAGGTAAAGTTATTTCAGAAGAAAAGATCTTTTCGTTCTTTACTAATTTAAGATATGAGTTCTAAAAGGCATATCTTGTTCTATATATATGATTTTCTCATGTACAATGAGGTTAACATTTACTGTATGTCCACTCATGCAATAACAATTTAATCAGGAGAATTCCTTGGTTTATGAAGACCTTTTATTAGGGATCATTTCCACAGACTGCTAATAGGCCTTAGCAATTCTTGTAATAGAATAAGATGGTCTCTTGATGGCATGCTACACCTTGACAAGAAAACTAAACTCAGAAGAATAGATTTAACATCTGCTTATACCTCTTTTACATCAGAATGGGAGCACTGCATTCATTCTCCTGAGAGAGGAAGAGGTTTACTTTTCTAGACAAGGGTTTTAACTTTCCATCTTTTTTTCTTTTTTTTTTTTAAGGAAATTTTACAGTATTTTTAATGTTTACTTTTAAATATTGTTTCCCTTTTATCTGAAAGTCAAACGAACATCTTCAATTTCCTTCTTTAAAGACATTATCTCAATGCAATTTTTCAGTAAAAATCTGATATTAGAAAACAACCTCTAAAGTAAAAATCTTCCCATTTTCAAAGGCTAGCCAGGCAGAAGGTGGTTGTCAGATAAGAGGCAGCTTGCCTAGAGTTCAAACTGCAGAGGATCATGGTCACAGGACAGGACTTCCTATGGCAATAGCAGTTTCTAATGAATGACCAAGCATGAGTTTTATGCATTCATCTCTGCTCAGGTTTTTCTCGTCACTATAGCTCCAGCCCTACTGGGTTCTTGAGCTCACACTCTCACAGTCTGTACCTTCTGAGATTCAGGATCCCCAATACAGTGCGACACAAGATATATTCTTCCTTCTGTGTCCAGTTCAGATTGCAAGGTCTTCATTCTTTTCTGGTTATAAGCATTGAGTCCCTTGTTGCCAACTGAAAGCACAACGTTTGTGTCTTTCTCATCATGTTTCTTGTCAAAACCATCAGAGTTTAGAAATAAGCCACTGATAATGGTCTTTTCTTGCTATTGCTAAATTAGTAGTTTATAACTCTACCAAACTTTAACATCTTAGCTGGCATTTTCCATGACAGGCATCTGTCCCAAACACAATATGTTTGATGATTCAGCTCTAACACTTTAGTAATTTTCAAGTAAAAGGTTATGAGGAGACAATGTCTCTGTCTGCCTGAAGAAAATTCTTGATTCTTGAAAGGTTCTTTTTCTGCCATGGATGTTGAAATTTGGCAGGGTTACACTGGTGTGAAAATTTATCCTAAATATGTTGCTCTTAAACATATCAGAAAAATTGTTACTTCTACAGGCTGAGTAGGGCTTTTTTATTTATTTTTTGCTATTTACATTCCTTGAAGAATCCATCTGTACTGAACATGCCATGCTCCAGGCCTGTAGGGATGCTGAACAGGATTGTCCCCACACCTCCAGATACGACTGTGATGCTGAGCACAGGAGCTTTCCATTGGGACAATCCAGCAGAACATGGAGTAAATCAGAAAAATCTGCTGAACTCAGAAATGGAAGCATGAGAAATAGAAGAAAAAAAAGAAAGCTACTGTAAAGGAAACGAGATTTGAACTGGAGAGCATGGTTGTTAAGAAAGAGAGTGCAGGAGTAGCAGAGACATGTCAGAGCAACAAGGAATAGAATGTGTTTGGAGGCAAAAGAACAGAAGCTAATCTTACTGTGAGAAGCTAGAACTTCTTCCAGAAACCTGGATTTGAACCCAATAGTCTTGGGTTTCTTCCTGCTTCTACCATCAGCAAGTATTTGGCAGAGTGTTTATCTCTCTCACTATGCCATCTGAGTGCAAGTTAGTTCAGAGAGGACTGCACCCAGCTGATGGATTTTGCCTTAATGAGAGGAAAAGCTTTCCCCAGCTAACAGAATAAGGTGACCGTGCTGCCTCAGCCATCCCTCTTCCTAATTCAGGTACAGGGATGGGATTGACAATGTTTGTTGCATGCAGGATTTTGTTAGGTTTGGTCTGCTAAGGCTGAATTCACACACACTGCACTGGTTCTTTTTCCAGGATGCATATTCAAAATTTCTTAAAATTTGTATTTTCCGAAGAAGCTTTATGCAGGTTTGCCAGGCATCTGTCATACAGTAACAGATATTTCCTGTTTGCAAATCTACTCAGAAGCAGGAATCATTATGCTCAAAAATTGTGAGGCTACTACGAGAGAGATGGTAAAAATATGACCAGTAGAAGAGAAAACCTTCACAAAGGGAACAAGAGCATATGCATGCAATGACTGTCAGCAAGAACTTTTGGCACTGCCATGTCTCGTACCTTGTTATTTTAACTCAGAGTTAAATAACGGAATGTTTCCTGTGCCTTTAATGCAAGCTGCTTATAACGTATACTGTAAATATATATTTATATTGTTTGCAATACTACGTAAATAGTGAGTTTACTGTAGGAGACAACAGTGGTATAATAGCAACACTTAAAGTATGATCTATCCTTTTACATGAGTGGAGTTATTGATTATTGAGAACCTGTTTTATAGCCAACACAGTGACTTCCCTGTGCAGTAATTGTATATATGCTGCAGTTTGCTAAGGACATATGTGATTGCCTGAGAGCAGTAGTACCCTCTACTGTGGTAGCCTAATTTCAGATCTGGTGCTTCTGTTTTGCGTTATGAATAAAGTAATTCAGCAGTGCTGCACAAGACTGTGTATGGGAAGAGTGTAAGCTTTCCTTCCTGTTGTGTATTCTGTGTGGAAGCTACTTTACACATCATGTTTCTTTTTAACCTCAGCCCTAGTCAAATTTATGACAACACTTGTAGGGGTGAAAGAAGCAATCTGCAGGTCAGGTTCAATGGAGACAGAACTGGGTAAGTGCACTTACTCTCTTGTAAGCCTTTATTACTAAGTGTTTGTTTTCAAGAAAGAGAAATCCATGCTGCTCAGCTTCATTGCAAATTCTGGACTTACAGTTTTTAGAAGATGATGAAACAGGAAGTTTCTATTGACGAATAAAATGAATAGTTTATCTTTTAGCAGTGGCCTTCATTCAGACAATATTTCTTCTTTTTTTTTTTTTTTTTTCCTATTGATTAATACACAGGTTTACAAGGTTAGTACAAGGAAGAACTGTTCTTGTTGTTTTTTTAAGCAGGAAGCAACAACAAAATTTTGCCTATCCCAATGCTAATACATGTTCCTCTCAGGATTCCATTTGTTTTGGACACACAATAGGAAGTGCATGTCCAGATGGGCACTTTGAGAATCAGCCTGTCCCTGTGTTAGGTGACATATCTTTCACACTCAAGGAAAGCCAGTGCTTCACACACCTGGAAGTGTACACCCTCTTTGGACTTAGAAATCAGGGTTTGAGAATAAAACAAACTCGAATTAAATTGGTTTCATTTTGAAAAGTCAAACCCCATAAGACTTTAATACTTGGGTGTATGCTGATGAAATACCATGACTCTAAAGACTATTAATATTCATAGAAAGTCTGAAATAATTCATGACTTTCTGGAGTAATGTTAGATGATGTACGATGGTAAACAGTATCATTTACACTGAACCTTAAAAATTATTGACAAAGACAAGTTCCTAAACACTGGCTAAACCTTGTATTTGTTGTTATGATTTCTTGGTTTTATACTTCAAGCAGATTTTCAATTAACTCCACTGTATTCAGAGTAATTATTCATTTATTATAGTCAGTTTAGATATGGTAAAGATTAAAGGAGTAAAACAAATCATTTCAGTGACATAGGCTAGTGATACATTGTTATTATTCTGATTTCTTTGCCTCTTGCATAAGGAAGATTTATAGCATCCATTTTTGAGTGATTCCTTGTTACCATATATTTTTATAGGTATTTATTTGCTAATATAAAGTGTTTTGATAAAGGTAGAAGCTATCTTCCTCTCTCACCATTCCTTTAGGAAATATAAACGTTCCTAGAATAAAAGAAAAAAGACTGTAGATTTGACCAGCACAGATATTATACATGCAATAAAATGCATTTGTCTATTAATAAAAAACAAATACATAATATGATGCATCACTATTCTAAAATAACTACATGGTTCGATGTTGAGAAATTAATGGCACGAAGCAGATGCCTTCAGTCATCTAGGAAGTGTGGTTTCCCAGTGTACTGCAACTGCATACCCTGCAGTGTGTCATCTCACTTATAAAGGGGTTTTACATGTTTATAAAAGTGTGTTAAATATTGGTAAAGTTTATTTTATGCATTATGCATAAAAGTTGTCATTAGGATTTAACAAAGCAGCTTGCAGAGAAAGATTAGAAATAAAATCTCTGTATACAGAAACGATTTGGATGGTTTAGCTAGATGGTTCTGACTTAAAAATATTAACATTTCACTTACTGTTCTCAAACATTCAGAGAAAGGAGAAAAACAGTACTAACTGAAAAGAGTGAAATATATGTTGTTATAGTAGTGCCTAGTAGGATCACTATTACAGAGGTTCTTTTAGTATTTCCATTATAAATCCTCTTTATTCAGTGTAATATCGTGGTAATTTCAAATCACATTTGGCTTTAACTTGGCAAATAATCTGTCAACACAGAAATTCAGTTCATTTATATGTATGCATGCATTTATTCTTACATGTGCACAGACTATATCATGTTCACACGTTGCTGATGTATAGATTTAAAAATAAGCGATGATTGTAAAGCTACTATTTTTTTTTGGTCCAGTTTTCCTAACCATCAATTTAAAAGGAGATTACAGATGGGATTTTCAGAAGCACTTAGCATTGCCTTAAATGCTTGCATTTAAGTTAATGGCAAAATGTCTATGACTTAAATTGCAGTAAAGTTAGGTCAATGCTGTTGAAAATCTCACCCTACCCTTTCAAAATATGTTTAGGGATCTAGCTGTAGGTGTGTGGTATAACTTATGGGCATAGTGACATTTTAGTGGAACTTTGAGGAGATTATTCAGAACGCTTTCATGCCTCTGAACATTCCCTGACTAGATAAAAAGCCTAAAGCACTAGTCTAGGCACCTATATTAGATGTTTAATTGATTCAGTTGGGGAAAAATGTTTTCCTCTTTAAAAACAAACTTGAAAGGATGCTTTTATGTTGGATCTAAATAAAGAGAAAAGACCTATTATGAAGTGAAGGATGCCATAAGTAAACAACATGGATGAATGTCATGGCTGGAGTTATATGGCAGTAGTATGAGAGGTAGAGGTATCAATAAGCATGTAGAAGAAACTCACTGACAATAATAAAAAGTCACACTTTCAGCAGCCATACTTTTATTTTTATGATTATCTATTCTGAATATTTTTCCAGTTGCATAACTTTCTTTTTGCTGTATTTTCCTCAACTACATGCATCTGTGTCTAGTTAAGACATTCTGTGTCTTTATTTATATACTTTTTGCAAGTTAGAACAGACATTCTCAAAGGTCAGGGGGCTGGAGCACCTCTCTTATGAGGACAGGCTGAGAGAGTTGGGGTTGTTCAGCCTGGAGAAGAGAAGGCTCTGGAGAGACCTTAGAGAGGCCTCCCAGTGCTTAAAGGGGGCTACAGGAAAGGTGGGGAGGGACTCTTTATCAGGGAGTGTAGGGATAGAACGAGGGGTAATGGTTTTAAACTGAAAGAGCGGAGATTTAGATTAGATATTAGGAAGAAATTCTTCCCTGTGAGGGTGGTGAGACACTGGCACAGGTTGCCCAGAGAAGCTGTGGCTGCCCCCTCCCTGGCAGTGTTCAATGCCAGGTTGGACGGGGCTTTGAGCAACCTGGGCTGGTGGAAGGTGTCTCTGCCCATGGCAGGGGGGTGGAACTAGGTGATCTTTAAGTTCCCTTCCAACCCAAATCCTTCTGTGATTCTGCGATTCTATGACAAAACAATATAATTTTGAGTCAAACTACTCCCTGCTGTTTCTATAAATAGATATGGTGCTATATAAAAGCATAATAACACCAGAAAAAAAGAATTGTTGAAGCATTTAGTTAGATGTCCAAAAGTAGTTGGGGATTTTTGTTCTGGTAAACTAGAACACTTTACTTCCATTTACACTTTGGAACAAGTACAGTTCCTCTGTCAAAAAAAACCCCAACAACAAAAACAAAGAAGAAAAAAGGCAATTCCAGAAAAGACATCATTATTAGTCAATATATTAGATGAGATCAGTGTTGCAATGTTGGTTCTTGGCCTTTATCAAATAGGGCATCAATTTAGAGGTGATTCTTTGCGCTTGTAGATATAGGCTATTTCTGTATAGGTTCTATATTTCTCTCAGCTCCTAAACTAGCTAGAACAACTGATAGTAGCTGTGGTCACTACATAAGTTTGTGTCAGGTCTCTGGCCTGGATGCTAGGATGGTAACGTTGCTGGGTTGATTATGTAGCATCTTCCTAGCTAAACTGCTAATGACATGCCAAATGACAGCCACAATGATTACTAGTTGGAGTAGCAGTACCTCTGGGAACATGGATCAGGAGAGGCCGGTCTGCTGTGGTTTGGAAATTCATTTGAGCCAACAGAAGTCTTCTAACCAAGGAGCTTAAGAATGTGCTTTTATGCACACACCCATTTTTTTTTTTTTTTATTTTAACAGAAAGTAAGCACATCCATAAATAACTGGGTGAGCAAAAGAGGAACTTACATACTTACTTAAATACTGAAAATTAGGTTTGGCTCATTTTAGTCATAAATTTGAGGAATAAGGATTTTGGATTACATTTTGGGTGGTAGGCTTTATCAGTTCAGTTTCTCTCAGCTGACTCACACTGCAAGGTTTGTAGGTGCTCAGAGTTCATTGCAGAACTTTGTTACAGATTTGCTTTCAATTAGCGGTTATTCAGTACTGTTGCTATCTACTACTGTTACTGTAGAAAATGTTAATGGCTTTCATCTCACTTTCCTGAAAGACAATCAAAGCTGATTATTTGATGAGTGATGTGGCATCACTGAGCACTTACATGATGGCTTACTGCTTTTTTTGAGCATTTCCCTGTTATTCAGAACTTTATGTTTAAATAAAAGAGAATATTTAAAAATATTCTTAGAGCAAGGACATTTCGGATAAGGATGAGATGTAGTTTGGTCTGAGTTTGCAATTTTGCATAATACAGGACACCCTAAAAGTTTGGGGTTTAACTTTGTACTTCCTGATGGAAGACTCTCTTCTGTTCCTCATGTCTGCAGTGAAATAAAGAACCCAGGTCAGTCTTTCCTGCACATATTGCAAATTTAAAACTACCTATGAACATAAGTAATGCAACTTTATTTTTCCTTAGTATCCGAAAGAATATTGTATCATAGATTGAAATTTCACGTTGGTTTCTTTTGCAAAGATCAAAAACTTCAAAGCAAGAAGTTCAGAGGAAATATTCGCTACCCAATACAGTTGCTACCCAGTACTTGAAATACAGTTTTCACAGGTCCAGATGGCTTGGAACTGACAGGGGGTCATGAAGTTTTTTACCTTTAGAAAACCATTCATATCTAATCTAAAGTGGCTGCTGGCTAAACCTCATCCTAATTTAGGCTCATCCTAACTGCTCTGTGGCCTGCAGGAAGCATTCAAATCCAAAATTTAAGTCCAGTTTCTGCTACTGTTCAAGCCCAACTTCTGCATTAGCTTCTTATCATTGGCCACTCCTTGCACTTTCCCAGCTACGTGACATTCCAGGATTTTCAGGGATCCTCAATATAATTAGTTGCAAGGACTACAGAAATTACAATTTTTGTGGGATGCCACATTGCTATGAATTTCCATGGACATGAGTGCCTACATCCTGCAGAACACTGTTGATCTTCAGAAAGTGCCATTCTGGCTACTTTGCTTACTCTTTACAACAAAATGTACTCACTGGAACTAGGATTTTAGGTACCTTTCAGGAAAGTCTGACCTACAGGACTAGGGAATAGTGGTGTCTGTATCACGAACCTTTCATTTTCCTGACCAAGTTCAGTATAATTATGCAAAAGGAAACATCTTCACCATCCATGCAATCATTTATTCCTTTTGTGCTGCTATCAAGAGACCAAGTAAGGAAGGAAATTTACTACATGTGTTTCTATTTTCATGTTTTCTGAGCAAGAAATTACAACGTCTGGTAAATAGAGCAGGTTCTTTACACTCATTGTGGACTACTGTGTGAAAATGCTTTGCTGACTTTGGAGGAGCACCCATAGATTTATTAGATATGTTTTGAGAAGTGTATATTTGACCCAGAATGAAAATGATAAGGTAAAAGAGATTTCTGAGGAGTAAATGGAAGTTATATGTTATTTGGACTCTGGAAATTGCAACTTGCGTGGCTGTTTGATCTGACCAGTGACATAATAAATAAGCATGTAGATGTTAAAATGACACAAGCTTGGCAGGCCAGGATGAGCACAAAGAGACTGTGCTACTACTTTTTACCTGTAGGAAGTTTAATTTTCTCATTTCTCCATTTCCCACAGAATATTGTACACTGCTTTATTCCTTGGTGTATATGAATTAATGATAGTTTAGTAAGCCATTAATCGTCTTTCTGTATGATTTAGGGTGGAATTTCATATGCTTACTAGATCAATGCTTGACACAATGGAAAAACAATGGGTGCATAGATGATTTTTCTGTACTTTTCTGATCCCTTGACCCTAGAGATGGCTGAAGGAAAAAACAGTCTCTAGTATAAATAGAGATAACAGTGCCAAATTGAGTAACAGCTGCTGAAGAACTGCTCTACTAACCATGCCGAAGAGCTATTTCTTGTTCTTGCTGTGTTTCTTCTTTGGCCTGTTCTGCATAGTACCCATGTACTGAGATCAGGCGATCTAGGTTTTGTAGTGGTCTGAGGAGCCTCTGATGACAAGGATGTTTTCAGCCATGTATTAAGATAGTCTTTATGTCCCCTTTGCACTGCTGGCATAACACAAAAGGAATGTAAAAATATCTGAAAGTGATGTTATTTTGGTCTGGTTTTCATAAAACAGAATTGCATTCTCTGCTTGAACTATTTTATTTTTCATTTCTTGGTTCTTCTGCTAATCAGATATTTTTGTGTTTTGCAAAAGAGAGAAACTTGCAGCAATCAGTGTTGTGTCTTGCAACATCTTTGCTTTGTGAAGTAGAATTATTGCCTAACAAAAAGCAGAGATTGCCCTCAACTACTATAGACTAGGACATCAGTGGTCAAATGAGGTCTTGGCAGTTTGCCATAGAACAGGCTGCCTAAAATTCTGGATCATTTACCTTTCCCATCATCGCAGATCTTGTAAAAGAGCTTGTGAAGCTTATAGACCCTGAAAAGCACAAGGAAATAGGTTGATAAAAAACCCCAACATGAGCACATTATGCAGTTGTTGGGCGTTAATTTTGATAGTATTATAATCACCTTTCTGATTGCACCACAATAAATACTCAGAATCAAAAACAGCAAAATCGATTTTTCCTCTTTTTGCAGGCATGCATGTGTGAGAATGATTTCTTTATAAAAACCCATGACTAAGAGAAGGAAGTGATGAGGTGAAAATGGTCAGATACTGATTCTGCTCTGGAGGGTACTGTTTTTAACATTGAAACACTGCTTTTGATTTGATGTTCAAGAACAATATCTTTTGGAGGGGTACTGACACTGTGTGACTGAAGTTAATACATCTAAGTGTGTCTGAAATCACACTCCAGTAAAATAAACATTAACTTCCTATGTTTACATATCCAGCTAGTGGAGTTAGTAACAAAGTGAAGACTAAATGCAGCTCTGATCAGAGAACAAACCATATTCATTAACAACAGAAGGAATAGAACAACTGTTGTAGGCTCATGGTTGTGTCATAACTGGAATATTGTGCCCCTGTAACAGTAATTTTGGTTCCCCAGATGATTTCCGTCAATATATCTAGCAAGAAATGTCTTGCCCAGTTCTGCATCCTTTCTTTTGTGGACACAAAATAAAAAGAAAACCCCGTACACATGGACAAAAGAAGTTGCAGCCAAAATGCGGTACTCTTGATTTTTTCCAGCAGAACGAGTAAACTAATCACTGCTAGATCAGTCTATGGTGACCATGGACAGAGTTTCAGACTAATATGTAATTCTTAAACTGTTGGACTTTAAGGAGACAGCTGTTGTGTCTCCTTCCACAGACCAAATATGATATGTCTGTACTACAGGAGCACATTTGGCTTATATGTATTACAATGAACTGTATACTAAGAATATTACGGACTTTTGCCTTTTATCTACTTTTGCCTTATATCTAGTAGGTGATGTAAAGGCTAAGCTATCTGTTGAATTAAATGAGGTTAGGGTTGCCTTCTGGTTTATATTACAGACCACCTACCTGATGTTAAAACACAGAAATCAGTAGCAGCATGAATGACTCAGTGAGCAAAGTTGCTATTAAAGCATTTGTGCATTAATGGTTTCTATCTGTAATCCATATTACATGATGATGAGAAAAGTGAGGTGAAACAGAAGATTAATGAAAACAATCAATGGTAATTTTTGCACTTTTACTAAACAAGAGTCAATTTATAGCTTCAGTGTTGAAATCAAAGTAATCTTAAATCTTAAACTAGAACCAGGCCTATGGTATTGGAACGACTCTCTCTGCATATTGGTCTCTTAATCCACTTGGAGTGCCTTCCAGGACTGGAACAGTTTTCAAAAGAGTCAATTTCTCCATAGCATGTTACTTTTTTGTAGGAAAGGAAATATCTAGTTACTGTAACAGCAACAGCACCTATCTTGGAAGTAGCTGATACTATTTTTTTGTCTGCAATCTGCAGTAAACTGATTCTAGATTTCAGAAAAAATGCTGCAGAAATGTATTTCTTTTTTAATTTCTACTGTTCTTTCAAATGGTGGTTTGCAGAATGCATCTGGGTGTACAGCTAATGACCCATGAGCAATAAGCAACTGTTTAAGTAAAATGCACTATGAAAAAGCTTTTACCAAACAGCATTTTAATATTTTAAATAGATTTTCCATTGCAGGCTCTTTGTAACTGGATTAGTTCTCTGATGTGTTCTGACAGAGCTGTTGTTAGGGATACTCCATTAACTTTGTCTGTCATCTTATTTTCCCCAGTATCCAGCATAACACCCTTATATTTCATAATTTGTATTGCTATCAGTGCTGATTTGTAAATGTGCAAATTATAATTAACAACGGCCACTACTTCTATTAAATATTAAATCATTCTTGCAGCCTGTATTTTCCACAGCAGATGGAGCCCTGTGGTATGCAAATAGACTTTCCTTAAGTAGTCAGCAGTTTTTACCAAAATTTTGGCTTTAAAAATGCTTTTTTTGTTGTTTGCTTTATGTTTTCCATAGCATTTAGGTTAATATTTATTCACTGCAGAATCCCTTTCTCCCCATAAGAATTTCATGGACTATTACATTCTAGCACTGAGGTTTTGTTTCACTTCATTAATAGCTCCTTAATCATATAGCTTTCTTGTAAAGTACAAATGCTTATTTGTACTTATGCTGCAGTATTGCATAAGAGGCATTTAGTTATATTTTAATATGTATAGCAGAAGCAAAAATGCTGGGTACACCGACATAGTTTTTAATTTGAAAACCAATCTACGTGCACAGTTTGGTTGTTTTTTTTTTCCTAGAATAAGCAAAAGCATTTATGGTTTTATATTGGTCTTAAACATTCCATTAAATGTCATCAGCTGATTCAGGAAAACGTATTGCAGAAATACTAGAGAACTGTAAAATGTGTAAATGTAATGAATGCTCAGGACATAAAAGGGATTGAAAGTCCAACATTTATCAGGTAACTATAAAACAGCAAGAAACATTGATAGAACATTACATTTTTCTAATATGTAGTACCTTAAGCATGAAACTCTTATTTTTGGTGTTTACTGCTGTGCTGTTTTATTAAAGAACACTGATCCAGAATTAACATAGCCTTTCTAACATCGAGGGGAATCTGAAAGGCAAGCAGTGTTGCTCAGGAAATGGTTTCACTATCCACCCAAGCAATTGCCAATGAAGATTTTTCAAATGATCGACTCGGAGATTGTATCCTAAATATGGGCAACCCAGATTTTTTCCACATTTTTAAATGGACACAGGAACATAGAGCTCAAGGACGTTAACTGCCACATTAACCAAGGAATAATGAAAACTCTGAATGAACATTTCAGTGAGCTGAAATGGCCTCAGCGATATAGAAATGAATTGTAACAAGTTAGGGTCTTGTCTTCCTGCAGTTTTAGTAGAGTTGGAATTAGCGTGCTAAATGGGATCAGCAGCAGTAAGCAACTGGATTGGAGTTTCTGGAATACATGCTGTGAATGCACATGGTAGCATGATACCTCTCATATCTCTGAGGTACCGTTTACTCATATGTATTAACCTATTTTAAACTCAAGTTGTAAGTGATACTGGAATAGAATTCTGGGTCAGATTACCAGCTAGTCTGAGCAGGAGCAGCTCTGCCACTCAGAGCCTTTATATCTACCAGGAAGGTACTTTTAGGTGTACTCCATAGGAGGAGGAATTCAGATAACAGGGCAGGACCTGGTGCTAACTATTTGGGAACAGTTATTGTAATTTAAAAGATGTTATTTGCACAATGAGAAAGTAAAAGACATGTTTGCTGCCGATTCAGATTTATCAGCTTTATTGTTAATGTTAAGAAGAAATGTGATTTGAAAGATGCTGCAGGGATATCTTCAAAAAGGGAAAATAAGTTTTAAAAAGTGAGCAGCGAGCGGAGGAGGTTTTCTATGGGTGGGCTTCTGTTTGACATCCACATCATGGCAGGCAGGAGAGCATAGGTAGACTTTAAACAAACCAATGGAAATACTAGAAGCAGTCTGCTTATAGCAGCCTGGAACTGTGTATGGGTTGAATTATGTGGTAGCCAGGCAAATTAGTCTCCACAGAACTTGGGCCTGATAGAATAGCATTTTCATCAAGAGCCTTCAAGTAATTGCTTTCCTAGAAATCTGCTATTATATACCCAGGATAGTCTTGATGTCTTTGATGTTTCTATGTAATTTCTATCACTAAGAGAGGTTCAAGGAAGCAGAAATTTGACCAGTTTATTGAAATGAAAAGGGTCCATGTATAAGGGTCCTTCTACCAGAGTCAGGCTAATATTTAACATGAACAGTTTATTGACTGAAATATCTAAAACGTTTCCCTGTGCAAGGAACTTCATAGGAGCTTACATGGGCTTTCAAAGAGTTTTCACTCCAGAAATTTTTGCGCTCTGCCTAGGCAATAGCTGTATTCTTGTCTTTATTTCCTTATAATGTCACACCGCAACCGCTGTTACTCACATGCACAGCATGGAACAAATCCCTCCCTCTGCTTTGAACTCCAGTACACCCTGGTAGTTCTACACTCACTGTACAGGTTTGCCTCTTGGCTTTTGGCATCAGCCCTGCTCTTTGAGTCTAACTGTTTAGAGCAAAGTAATGTGCTTGCTCAGGCAGCTGGACACAGCTGCACTTTAGCATGTCCACTTTTGTAAAATGGGTCTGATAATATTCATGTGTTCAGGACACTTGATACTGGTGTATTTGGTACCTTTCAGTGCAATATATCATTGATGAAGATGTTGGACAGTACATCAATACAATCTTTCAGCATACTCCCCTCCCTCTGAAACCAGAGTTCTGGTACGTAGTACCTCTGAAAATCTGATATATAGTGGCTAATAAAAGAATTTACAGGCAATTGAATGTCTCTTAATATCAGATCAAAGTAAGACATCAGGGAAGAGAGCCTACTTTCTTTAGGTTCAGAAACACAGTTGAGTGAAAGCCATTAGACTATGCCTATTTAGATTCAGAGGAAATCCTCTCTGGAGAAGCTAAGGAAACATGAGCATATTTTAGTCAGTCGCTGATATCCCAGTTAAGCCTTATTTAAAATCTACCTGAGGAGGAACGGATATTTCGTCTGTGAAACTAGTATTTTTCTTCTCTATGAGTATCTAGTTATGAGTATTTTAATTATGTTGAACAATTTAAATGTCTATATTTCTTCATTCCTTTCAAGAAACCTCACTGTTCTCAATGTGGGAGATTTGGATGTTATAAATTCTCCAGAAAGCACTCTTTAAATATCAGTTTGTGTTTCTTTGAGGCTTAAAATAAAAGCATTGGTAAGGGCTGTGCATCACTACCCTTGAAATCATTCGGTGCTTTTTGGAAATAATCAGTTATTTTGGGTGGGCAATCCACAGGAATTTAGAGTGAGGAGAAAGGTAAGCAGGACTCCCAAGCATTCATTCACTACCCCCAAATCCTGAAGCTTGGTTCGTTCTCATCAGTGCAGTTGATTGGGAAAGCTTAGAAAAAGCTTACAGAAATTAGGAAAGATTTTAGCAGTCATAGGTAGTAGTGGTGAATGTGAGAGGAGATGGTCCTTCCACAGCGTCTACCTGTATGACTTTGGATGAGATTCGTGGTCTCAATTAGGAGCCTCAGGAACTCAACATTATGTCTCCTGGTTGCAGCTGGACCCCAAAGGATCTTGTCTGTAGTCTCTTAGTCATACTGTGCCTCCCCATCCTTGTCTATTCTTATTCAAACATAAGAACTTTGCTTCTCCACACAGTATAAAATGGTGGCAGTGTTTTGGCTTTCTTCCACCCCTGAAAGGCAAATTCATTTACAGTCTTACTGTATCTTTGTGTGAACAAAAAAATTGAATATCTGGGGGGAAAAAAGTTAGTGGAACAGTATTTAGAATTCTGAGACTCCTAGAGTAGACCAGGGCAGATGTAAACATAAATGTTTAAATTTTTGAATTTTACAGCTAAATCAAATGCAGTTGAAATTAAGAAGACCTACAGAAACAGGTTACAGTATGAAAAAGCATTTCACTAGAACACATCTAATCATAATACAGTTAAACATGGGTTTGGGATTCTGATCTCTAAGGCTGAAATTATTTTTTTTGGTAAATACAATATTAAAAGCATGGAACACAACATAAAGATCCAATTTACAAAGGGGACAATTTTATAGTGGTATGGAATTTTACATCTATTAGTAGTTATTATGAACTTTAAATTATTACCTTTGCCTGCAAAATAGAGAGTTAATTGCCCAAGCAGAGTGCATACATAGTTTCAGTCAGGTGAAGTATTTTGAATTGTTGACAAACTCTTCATTTTTTTCACGTTGGTTAAAGCTATGCGTTTGTTCTAAGTGATAATGGTAATGAACTGTGTTGAGATCCAGAAGACATTACAAGGGCAGAAACTCATTATTCCTTGTTTTGGACATACTGTTTGAAGAGTTTCTAAAATGGTCTAGAGTTTGATCACGAATTTTCAAATTTGAGAATCTCTGAGCTCTACTTAAATAGCTTGGTTGTTGCATCTGTGGTAAATTCTATCATACAGCGTTTTCATTTAATTAGATTGTGAACTCTCAATGACTTCCTGAGAGTAAATTTTCTTGAGAGGAGAATTAGAAAACATTAGATGAGGTAAAGGACTTGAGAATACTTGTCCAGAAGAGATTGATAAGAACATAACTAGGACAGCTGTGAGCTGTGCTTTAAAATTGTAAATGATGCTAGTAAGTGATTTTCACTTCTGATTTTAAATAGTCTCAGAAATTGTCTTTTACCAAAGCTGCTTTGAATTATTTTGTTTAGTAATCAGAACCACTAAATATATGAACAATTCTGGAGCACATTACATAAAAGGAGAGGGTGAGAGTTGGATTTGCTCAGGTTTAAGAAGAGAAGGCTAAGGGGATATCTTATTGCTGTCTGCAGTTACCTAATGGGAGCATCTAGAAAAGATAGAGACAGACTCTTCTCTGAGATGTGCAGTGACAGGTTGAAAGGTAACAGACAAAAGTTATAATACAAAACATTCTCATTATATATAAGGTTTGGGTTTTTTTGGTTTTTTTTCAATGAGAGAAATCACATACTGGCACAAGTTACCCTGAGAGGTGGTGGACTCTGCTTACTTGCGGATATTTAGAGCTTGACTGAACCTTGTCTTGTTGACTGTGCTTTGAGCAGGGAGTTGGATGAGATGACCTTCTGTGGTGCTTTCCAGCACAAATTATTCTATGGTTCTACTCTGTACTGTGTTTGGAGTTTCAAGAGAGAGTGATCGCACGTTCAAACTCTTTCAAGACTCAGTTTTGCAAATCCTCTTCTTTTTCTTCTAGGCATGTATCAACATTTAGGGACCAGCTGAGGTGTACAGATTGTGCAAGTAGTGGTTCTGTAACCACCTAGAAGATAGACTGCTATACCTGGACCCGGTTTTAAGACTACATGATAAGCTGGAGAATAATGGAGGATGAGGGACAAGGAATGGGAGAAGACTCTCTAAGCAGAGCAGACATCACTGATGCCTCTGGGTCTAGCTGTCCACTCAGAAGCAAGAGGAGCCTCAGTAGCAGTTCTGTCCCTCCTAGTGACATGAGGCAGGATGGTGTGGAGCAGGAAGCAGGGCTGGTGCAGTAATCACAGTGATACAGTAAGGAGGTCTGAGAGGAAGGAACTCCCCTGGAAGTTGCGTAGAGGGAAAGGCCTTCCTTAAAGGCCTCTGGGAAGAGCATTTCATTTCTTCTTATGAGAAGAAGGGTGTCTGATTTGCTTCCTGGTTACTAATATAGTTTCTAAGAGACAAAATTACCTTTAGTGAGTGTTCATAGTGCATAGCCAGCCAAGATAACTGGCAAACAGCTCAACCACAAGTGACCATCATTTAAAAGGGGTTGATTTATGTTTTAATGGTATTGATGATGTCCAGGTCACCATTTAAACATTCACTTTCCACTGATCAGAGGAGGCATTAGTTGTGCAGATGATAACACAGACTGGACAGTCAGCTGGCCCAGCTCTTCCCTATGCAGTGAGAATGAGAAGAAATGAGACCTTGAAGGCTAGAAATATTAGTAACAACAGATCAGAAGTACTAGACAATACTTACTCTTCCTCAAGAAATCAGAGGTCCAGCTGTGATGGTAACTCAGAAAAATCTTCCCCAAACCTTTTCCAACTTTATTCCAAAACAATGTGCTAGATTTTCAGGTTTTCTGTAGATATAGAAAAGGGTACTTCCTGCATTTTCCGCTGTTTGAATGATGTAGTGGCCTGATTTACTCTGCTGTGCAATGCTGAGTCTTTTGACTGATGTTTCATTGAATCATAAGGTAACTCATTGTTGTCCAGTGGATAGAAGATTAACACTGCAGGTGCTCAAGCTGCCGTGAAATGCCGTTATAAATATATGCAAAAGCAGTGTTATAAGACCGCATAACAAAAATATTAGTAATTTTGTTTCATTTTTGAAGGCATTTTAATGAAGGCAACCTCATTTTACACTTCCTTTGCCTTTAGAAGAACTGACATCTGAGCAAGGGCAGATGCTGGGATACAAGCAGTCAAAAAGATTTCTGGAGGGTGGCAGGGATAACTTTTTGATACAGGTATTAGATGAGCCAGCTGTGGTGATTTGCAGCTGGATCTGCTGCTGTTCACTAACAAGGAAGGATTGGTTAAGGATGCGATAATCAGTGGTAGCCTTGGATGTAATGACCATGAAATAGTGGAGTTCAAGATCCTGAGGGCAATGAGGAATGAGAGTGGCAGGGTGCAGTCCCTGGACCCTAGGAGAGTCAACTTTGACTGATTAAGGAAACTAGTGGTCAGATCCCATGAGAGGCAGCTCTGAAGAACAAACATGCTCAGGAAAGGTGGCAGGTTTTTAAGGATAGTATCATCCAACCACAAGAGTGTCCATCCCAATACTCAGAACAAATGGTTGTATTGGCTAAGCAGGGAACTAATGGCAGAGATCCAAAGTGCAGTTCCTCTGGTAAGACCCTGAAGATGTCTGCATGTTTTTTTAAGAGACTAATGCATAGATTTTTCTGGCATAGTGGAAAAGAATAATCTAACTTCATGTAAGGGTCTGGCCAAACTCTTTGGTCTCTGGTGGTGAGTTCCTGCAAATTCTGTAGAGAAATCTAGGCACTGTCCATCTGTACCGCTTTAAGTTCTCAGTTGATTCTGCAACATACCAGTCTGTCTTATTCCTTAATTTTGTTTGCTTACTAAGAGCTATACTTCTATACCATGAAATACTAGGTAAAGTGAAAATGAGATGACAGAGGCTGCATTTCTTACAGATTGGAAGGAGAACTATAACAATATGAGCCCTGCTGCTCTGCAAAGTCCTTACACTGGCCACAACTGCACTGCCACTGTTTTTGCCACAAAGCTTCTGTATTTTAAACTGTTGCAACCTACTTTGCATAGTACTGAAAACCAGTTACACTTGTTGGTTTTTGCCTTGAATGATAGGCACTGCTGGTATTGTCAGCCAAGCAGCTTGCACTATTAGTTTTGTGACATTAGGAAGACATAAAGTATATGGTACAAATTCTGTGGGCCAGATACATGATAATGGTACTGTTCAGACTGAATGCTGAGTGCTTTGTGAAAACAATCAGGATTTGGCCCTACTTGCCCTTAGTACAATTTTGTCCTCTACCCACTAAGCATTTTATGGGATGTAAATTATTTGCTTCTATTCATCCAATTCACGAGGAATTCCTATATCTGTGAAACGATTTTTTTAAAAAAATATAGCACAGTTCATAATCTGTATTAAAAAAAAAGCATCCATGTATTAGGCCATCAAGAGTCAAAAGCATAATTTGAAATGATAAACGTATCCATTTTAAGTTACACATTACTTTGCATAGTTAATATCACTATAATTAGTCATAGTTCCTGTAATTTATTGAAAAAGATGCTCAGCCCCTCTAGTGTACTACAGTGATGAATGTTGGAAGTGCAACTTTGGAAGCAGGAATCAAGAAAATTAGTAACAGTTGGAGAATTAGCATGTAAATCAATAATATCCTTTCTCTTGCATCTTGAAAACCGAGGGTATACATCACACGCTGCATAACGAAGTGGAGGGCAAAAGTTAGAATTGTAACCTCCTTTACATTACTAGGTCTGCTTTTACTGCAAGAACTGTTTAAAATCGTTTCAAACGTTAGAGTAAATCTCTAGTAAATATTTAAACTATGTATAACTAGTCACAAATAAATTAAGCTGATTTTATGCATTCTCTCTAATTAGAAGGGCACAGCATTTGTTGAAACGTGATTAGTATTATTCATTAAGCAAAAAATTCTCATTTGTATCTTATTATCACTATTCTGCATAAACCAACACAATTTGTCATGAACTCCCTCATTTGCTGTATCCTCAAAAAGCAGATTATGCTTATTTTTCATTTGGACAGTGGAAAATCAAGCCAGGTGTTTGGCAGCACCAGAGTGTTCAGGTGTAACTGTGCCAGTGATGGTACATTACTAGCAGCGTGGATGAAGAATGAGGCATGGAGAATCTTGGGACTGAGGTGCCTTGAGGCCCATCCCTTTAGAGTGGTCCTGCTGATGAGACAGGTGGTGTTGTATAGGACTGAAAAAAAAGAGAGAAACTTTTTTGTAAAGTCAGCCTTTCACCTTCAAGTGGAAATGAGAAGTGCTTTCACATAGCTGCTGCTGCACTGAAATATCTTGACATGTTTGTGACTAAAGTCTGTATGGTTGATACTTTTGTCTTAAAGTTTTCTAAAGCTGAAAAATGCCAGTTGGTGTACGGAGGTCTCTGTCACTGAGAGGAATCAGGCAGTGCACTGTACATAAATATTTATAAGTGACCTTGATTGTAGTATATTATGCAGGATAACTAATTCACTGTATGCATATTCTTGCCCTTCTTTCCTCTCAGTTTTTTAAGCGTTGAAGAACATCTCTCCCATATTTAATTCTGCCCTCATTCACATGCATGTAAACCTCCAGTAATACTGCTGAGCTCATTGGTGCTGAGTCAGAGTGTGTTGGAATAGAGTAGTGGCCTTTCTACATCAGCTCAGTGGTTTTATGGATTTAAAAACTATGTGAACTCTGTGTTCCAGCTGCAGAGATACAGGACTGGGTGTCACAAGGACTGGGTTCTTCTGACTTTGTCACTAACTGATGTATCATTTTGTTCCTTTGTGTCTTTAAACTGTGATTATAGGGATAATGAAATTCAATGGGCACTAACATCTGTAGATGCAAAAAGTGCTGTAAAATTGTTAAGCATTATTGTTTCTGCATTGGATAGAAGATAATATTAAAAGAATCATCTAGGTTTTAGGGTTGTGTTTCCTACAGCATGTTTTTCAGGTCTGCCAGAATTTGTTTGTAACGCAATGAATTAAGTTGTTGTAATCCCTTTGATAAACACTTGTAGGGATCAAGAAAAGTTTTGGCTATATAGGCAGCCAGACTCCAGCGTCTCTGGTCTGCAGACTGTTTGAATTCTTCACCGTTTTCTTAAATTAGATAGTGATGAGTGCCTCAGTAAGTTTTAGACAGCATAGTAGCTGATAGCCCTCAGAGACTAGCATGAGAAGTAATACACTTGTGTACTCGTTCTCTACTGTTCCCTTTTTTGCCTTTGGAGATGTTACTTCTATATCAAACTGGACTCAGAAATTTTACTCTGAATCTGATGTCTGGTCATATATTTGCAGCAAGGAAACAATGAGACAGCCCTGTCTATGTTATGATAGGGTAATACATTGACACTCTTGCAAGAGATATGACAGAAAATTTTCACCCCAAGAACAAAGCAGAGGAAAAGTGCTATTTCCAGCATAACCCAATGGCAATGAAAAGCCCTATGCAGAGCAATAGTGAAAAGGAAGGACTTTGTATATGGTCATGCTACAATAATAAAAGCATCATTATAAACATAAACCCCACATCTTGCCACTTGACAATTCATTAATATTATACATCTTTGCCATTGCTCATCTATATCTTGTCTATGAGTTACTATGACTAGTTTATTCCATTTTACTGAAAATGTACTTGTGAATTACAAATCCAGACTATGAATAG
Organism: Athene noctua; assembly: GCF_965140245.1. Classification (NCBI taxonomy): domain Eukaryota; kingdom Metazoa; phylum Chordata; class Aves; order Strigiformes; family Strigidae; genus Athene; species Athene noctua. The sequence continues at coordinate 17,822,171 of NC_134041.1, read as the reverse complement.
CTTCAATAGCTAGTAAGAGAAACAATTACATTTTCTTTCTCTCTAACATACAATTTTAATTTTCATAACTCTAAAAAAACATATCCCCCACAATGCAGGCCTGCCAGGAGGCCTGCAATCTGCAGGCTATGGCCTCTTGGGCTGTTTTCCAATGACTCGTTTTTAATTTTAAAGAAGCATTATCTCTAGCTAGTAAATTAACAACAGCCTATAGTGCACACACACTGTCATCCATCTGCTTAAGGCTCTTGTCATTTGACACCAGTCTTGTATCTATAGACTTCATCTGGTATTCAAAAGCTATCAACCCTGCCTCCAAGATAGCCCACCTTCTGGCTCCAGGCTAGAAGAGTGACTCTCCATTTCCAATTCTAATGAACACATAGCTAGCAGCAGTTTTTCCATTAAGGATCTGGTGTTCTTAGAAAACAGACAATGTTGGAATTACTTGGATCCAGAACTGCAGGGAAAGTGTTTGTAAAAGAGACTGAACTACTTGAAGAGTGTTCTTTAGGCAGCCTCACTTCTGTTTCTGCACTACTTCTGTCAAACAGTATACTCAGTGTTACCTCCCACTTGTAGTACATTGGACATTACTGTTTATACTGCTGCATTCTGAGGAGTGGAACTTATTAGCAGATTAAGTTCTTTATATTATCTTTCAAATTATGAGCATGATTGTTAAGGAGTTTTGAAAAATACAGGCTATACCAAAAATCTTATGACTGGTGTGGATCCCCCAAATGAGAGAAGGCCATGATATGGTTGGAGAAGAGCAACTATTTCACAGTAAATAAATTTTGTGTACTTTCAAATTTGGCTGAGAAAGAGGTTATTTGTATCCTTGCAAAAAATTCTATGTAACCTGATGTTTGCTATAAAGAAGTGGTGAGGATTTAACAGAGAACTGTGTCTCCTTTACAAGCTTCAGTCATCACAAAATAGAGCAAGTTCCAAACACCTACTGCTGCATCAAGGTTAAGGAATTTATTCCAGGAGTAATTGAAGAAAGGGGTCTTGTGTTCTAGACCCCAAAGGACATAATATTTTTTTCTTTTCTTTTCTTGATTATGGTAGATGTAGTTATCATGGGCATAAGTGAGAAGAATAGACACTAGTCATAGAAAATTGTAGTTAGGGATGAAACATAGGTAGTATCAGCTTTTAATAATCAAGGAAGGCAGGGAAGGTAGAGTTTTTCCTTTTAGTTTCTTTCTGCCCCCTAGCTTGGAGAAGTTCCATCTAGGCCATTGGTTTGGGATTTTTTTGTCTGATAATCTGTGCAGTGAAAAAATAATCTGTGTTTTGGTGGGGTTTGTTTTCACTGTGTACCTCACAATTTTTACTCATGTGTCCTGTATCCTTCCACAGTGGATGTGGTGTCATGGTTCTTGCAAGAAAATAATGCTCGATGTAATTCTGCCTTCACTGACTCTTTGATCAGGTATGGAGAGGGAGTGGAAAGTACCCTTACTAGTTTAACACACAAGTAATTATGCTTCAGCATGTGATAGACCCAGAATGATATTCACCTATGTTTAGTTGAGGAGTGAGGATGAGAGAGAAACAGGAGACTTAAGATAAACAGGCTATTCTGAACCTTGAGCTGCCAATGATACAAAAATAGTGTAGTTCCATTTCTGTGAACTCCTGCTGATGGTTTGTGTCTTATTTCACAAATTTAAGGTTTTACCACTCTGCTGTCAGTCATCATTATTTTTTACTGAGTTATCTTTGAGAGAATGAGTCTTTAACTGGTGTTTGTGAGACTTTTTTACTTCCTTTTGAACAAAAAGAGTCAAGTTATTTTGAGGAATACAGTGACAGTTTAACAAAAGTGATGGTAACTGTATATATTATTTAATAACATTCTCAGTTGCATGAGTCATTTTCTTGTAATTTGTATGAAGAATACAAGCAGTATCTTTAAAATGGCTGGGAAAACTTTCTTGTGTGTGCATCAAATATGAAACTGCCCTTGATTAATAAACCTTTGAGATTATTTTTCCATTTATCGGTGCTCTCCAAATCAAAATACTTTTAAATTTGATTTCAGTTGGGTAGTGTTATATCAAATGCTTTACTTCAGTACGTAGTGAGATAATTTTTTTTAAAAAAAGCTCCTTATGCTCAGTCTTTGTAATATGTGACAACAGCATCAAATTAGAAGAGAAATGGCTGTTGATTTCTACTCTTTAAGAAAATAAGATTTGTATGTAAACAATTTAAAATAAAGCATCTAATTTGCTTCCAATTATATAGTATATAAAGAATTAGTAATGGAAGCAAATTAGGCATGATTTTTATTTATACTTTTTCATTTGGGAAAATTGGCCCTTCACCGAATGTAGCCCTCACTCTACAAACATTTGCTTACTTCCTTACCTTTAGGCATCTAATTATAACTCCTGAAGTCAGGGGGACAAATTCTGTGATCATAATTTAGCATCCATAACTGTCTGCAGGTTTGGAGGTCAAACAGAGACTTAAACATACCCTGGAAAGCATACAGAGAAAATACCATAGGGTGCCAAAGCGACACTGGGATTGCAGTGCACTGTGCAGTACTTCCTTGCCAAATATATTATGAATTTGGCAGACTTGATTTTGGGTTCTGAAGGCTAAATAGTTTTCCAGTGCCCTTCTCTAGGTAAGTAAGCAGGTGTTTATATCTTCATTTCACAAATGCAGGAAGTGGTTCGCTAAATGCTGCAGGCTCAAGAACCTGTTACTGGAGGGAAGGTTAGAACCGAACAGCTCTTGGTTCCTGGTTCTGCATTCTGTTCACCACAAAATGCTCTTCTCCAAGAAAATCTGTGGAAATATGTACATAAATTATAATTATAAACATGTATTAGCTTATTGTGTCCAGTGTATATTCACTGGTAGACGAGTATTAGAGGAATAATAACTAATCCTCTCTGATGGTGTGCAAGACTCCTTATGATGCTTTATAAATAATAATTCATTCGGTAAAAGATTATTATACTGTGTAGCTGTAGCTACATAGGGCTGCATTCACAAACAGAATTAGGTATGCAGTACCCGATCTTCCATGGGATCTTTCATGTATTGTTTGTGTTATCTTTGTGCAGTTGATTCATCAGAATTAGTTTATCAGGCAGATAATGGACAGGCACTGTATTCTGTTTTTCAAATTATAATGAACAAATGACATTTCTATTTGTTAAAAATGAAAAATGGATAAAAGATTAATTCCAAATTTCTATTTTTGTGGATCACCATTGCTTATGTAGATAATAGCACAATTTTATTTCTGTGGTATGAAATGCTGTTGTTTTTTTTTTTAAAAAAATACACTTACCAGACAAGGCAGTAATGTTACTCACAGTCTTTGCCACAGGGTTTTGTAAGGGTCTGACAATATGGGATAAGAAGTGATGAAGTTCTCTGATCCAGAGGCCACTAAAGCTGTAAGCAGGTCCAAAGGGTAAAGGGCTTGACTGAATAGCAGTGGTACATGGTATACAGAAAAGACTGGAAGTGGCTTTTGGTAGTGAGACAGCTTTTTAGCTATTCCATCACAAAATATTCTAAATTCAATTGCACAGTGTTACTTTTACACATGAGGAATTTTCTTTAATTAAAACATTTTATGACCATCCAAGTACTATACCAGAGAAAAGAACTTTAAAAAAACCCAAGATACCTTCAACCCCATTTTTTATAATCAAATCTTCTTCAGTCTAACTGAAAATTGTATCTGTAAATTCTTATGTGTAACAGCCTAAGTTGATTTTTTTTCCAGATGTCTGTATGGGTAAGTGTAAGAATAGTCACAAGGTATATTCTCAAAAGTTTGTGAAATCTCTATAGAGATTATAAAGTACAGCACCAAATTTTAAGGACTCGGTGTAGGAATTACCTTGACTAGTCCATTAGTTTACTTATTATTAACCAAATTATTTTGTAGGAAAACAATGCTTTAAAAATTGACCCACGGAATATGCAGCTGTGATTCCATAACTAGCAAAGTATTCAGTATTTGTACAGTTAGATATTCAGTAAATAATGATAATAAATAATGCTGTACAGTAAATAATACAGAATATCAAGGGTACCAAATTAAAAACAATTCCCAAGGAGAAGACTTGAAAAGAGATTCTGTTAGTGAAAAGAAATACTTTGCTGTGGGAGAAATACTTTTTATAAAGAGAATGAATCACAGAATGTTTCAAGCTAATCTAAAAAAACCTCATCTCAACATTTGTCCTTTTCATTCTTTGCCCCAAACTTGTTTTGTGCAGTCACAGTGTCTTTTCTCCATATATAAATATCGTACAATTATAGTGTAAGTTCAGATCTGCAGACTTCATACACATCAAATGTGGGCTGTGCATTGAGAATCTTTCTCCGCTTCAACCTCTCACAAGCTGATGGTAAAAATCTTCAATAGTTCCTTTCTTACCCTTCGTATCCTGCATACATTTCCTTTCAGAAATGTAGGCAAAAGAAACAGTCATTCTTCTACAAGCTGGAAATCTCATCCTGCCTCAACCACCTTCCATAGCTGTCATGACTACCAGTTTTTGCCTGTTGATATGGTTAAGACCTTGATGATACACCCATTGAAATATTTCTGAAAAATATTCAAAAATTATATCTTTAGATTGAGCTAGTACCCCTGAGTAAATGGTATGTTTAGACGATCTAGGTCTGAGATAAAAATGTATTTTGGATCTCAACTATTCCTTTTCAGGTATCTAACTCATGTGAGATTCATTCAGATTTGGACAATAAATTCCTTAAATCTCTAGACTGTTGACCCATTCTCTAAGATATAACTTTGTTTTCAGCATAGACTTCCCTGTGTTTTAAATTTTTTGAGATGTTTGGTTTCATGTAAATAAAAATTTAAGGCTGTCTATCCATAGTTTATCAAGCTATTTTCAGGCTTTCCTTATCAAAAATTCAAATTAGTTTCTTTTGATTATGTTTGAAATGCTTCAGTAATAGGATGGAGGGCATTGAATCAGCCATTCTTTACCTGAAGCTTTATTCTTCTTTTGGCAGAAAATTTATGCCCTTCGTTCTGTTATTTAGGATCTTTTTTGTCCATTTCTATGCTGGAATCTCTAACAATATTTGTAATCTGAAATACATAGCTGAGTGATGAAACAAGGCTTAGAAAACACTATTTTGAAAGAATGGCTGAGTGCCTGCAATTTCTATGATGTTCAGGACAATATATCTGTATTTTAATCAGCTGGCTACAAATGAAGAAGCATGCCATTGTATGATTAATGAAAACTGCTGTTTTTAAAGTTATGGTAATATATGTATGTTAAAGATGTAGACTATTCTTTATAGTTATTAAAGTTTGCTATTAACTTCAGCAACATTGTGCACTAACATCAGACTACTTGCTGTATTGTACAACTCTCAGCTTAAAGAAATGTACTTTTATTCAGTGAGGGTGCATTGATACTATGAAGTGAGCATAATTTAACTTCAAATGTCCTGCTATGTTTCCAATTAACCATTAAGTTGTTATTTACATAAACCCAAATGTTTTGATAGGAGAAAGAAATTGATTTAGCCAGAAAAAAACCCAGACTATACAGATCAGTTCAATAAGCAGGAGTTCTTGATGTCTTATAAGGCAGTGGCTTCACAACTCCTGGGACAAATTGCAATTTGACTGACTGCCAATAAGTGAGGTCATACTCGTATCTTTTTTATTTGCTTATTTTTAATTTGTGGGTGAAGACTGTGCTCATTAAAGTGAGGAACTCCACACGAGTTTTAGCCAAGTGTTACCATATTCTATATAATGAATTGTGTACACTTGTATCCTTTTCAATAGTTCATCTAATTTTCCTTGGAATTGCACGGCATACTTTATTATTTAAGTATTTTTCCAGTCTGTACTATTTATATTTCTGGTACAAACATGTATTTGATTACACTTGTAAGTAAATACTTTGTTTTTTCTATGTGCTCTTCTACCATGGAAGTGAGCTTGTTGCCTTTTTTTTTTTTTCTTTGTTTTGACAGGTAAGAGAAATAATTGACCAGGCAGCTGAGTTAAAGTTATTCTCTGCATTTTGGGATTTATAATGAATACAATGAATTTTAATTACTGTAGATCTTTACAGCTTTATTTTGTTTTCTGGTCGTATTATGGAGTAGAAAATATTTTCATCATCTATTTTTAGCAGAATAAATAACTTTTTTCTGGGTTTCTTATTGTTAATAATGACATGGCCCTTTCTTCAAATTTTGTTGGTTTAATTGTTGAGTTTATTGGAGAAATACTGAGGAGATCTATTTGGGTGGCAGGTAGATACAAGTGGCTTAATGCCTTGGCCACAGTGCTAAGCAATATCACATCACTGAGGCCTGCGACAGTTAAAATAACCAGATTGTGTCTGTAAATGTTTTTCCTTTTGAAAACGTAAACTTTCAGCATTAATGCTGCTATTACCAGAATGTTGCTGGCATTGCTCCTGTGTTAGAAGATAATTACTGGACTCATTCCTGACATGTAACATTTATTTTTTTCAGGGAGGTGGGTGGACAAGCATACAATGCTCACTGCTGAACTACTGAAATTGGGTAAGTTCTGTTGCCTTCACTGGTACTGTGTGGCTTCCAAAATATGTAAGGAGTTGATGGAGAAAACATCTGTGTAATTCACATTACTAGAGAAATTTGTTTATTATACTTTACACTGTTGTTCCTATTCTTGTACATAGTGATGCTGCTGAACAGTTTGATTTTTTATTGCCTTTTAGGCTTTTCAGATGACCTACATGGAGCTTTTTATTTTGATTTTTACTGACTAAGGTGTTTTCTTATGTTATTTCCTGCTTTGTCACTCTGTAAAAGCATCCAAATTCACCCTAGCTTGGAGGACTATCACATGTGCTGTGAACCATTTAAGACTTCATAATAAATGCATTTCCCAGGTAGAGACTAAAAAATCTTTTGGAGGGCTCAGTGTATCTTACTTCTACCTAGTCGGAGAGCTAATGCTGTGGACCTGACCTATAACAAATGGAAAGAAAAAGAAAGAATTACAATGTGATTCAGGGATCACTTCTTCACCAAGTTATACACTTATTTCCCACCTTTCCGTCCCAGCATTTTGATTGTCTCCTTCATCCTTTATGGCTCTTCCTCTGTAACGAAGATGGTCCTATGTGGTGCCCTGAAGGCATTATTTCCCCCTTAATAAAATGCCATACCTTCTTCTGCACAGTGCAGGAGTGTACGTTCTGAGCTTTGGTGGACTGCCAGCTCCACTTACTGTGTGGAGGGGGACTAAACGCGCAGAAGTACAATCCTTTTCAAGCCTTTCATTCCCTACAGAATGTATTAACAAGTCTGAAAGCTGCTGTGCTTGCTCTGGCTGTAAGGATAGTAGATCCAAAAAAATGTAACCAGCCTTTCCCATCCCATGAGTTTCACTTAATTACATAATTACAGTTCCTTCTCTAGCCTCTGGTAAGAAACTTAAACAACAAACTAGCAAATTTTAGAAAGCTATGAAATGAGAGGAAATCACGTAACTATCAAATGGACTTTCATTACGCTCTATTTATAATAACATGCGTAAAATTGCAAAGAATCAAGTAGAAAACTTGAACTTCCATGAAAGACATTTTGCACTGTATATATTGTTGAGTTAGTGTGAAATACCTATTTAAATTGACTCTTTCTCTTGTTTTCTTGTCATACATCTTAATGTCAGCAACATCTGAAATGGACTTGCAATGCAGATCAGTGCAGATTATCACCAGTTAATAAAGAGTCAAAAGCAGGTTTAAGGTAGCACAATCTCTCCAGTTTATTTCTATGGATAATCTACACATACACATATGTTTTCAATAAAAACTTACATTAAACACAAAAGTTATGTCTAACGTGATACATGAATGACTTTATTATTGGCATAGCATTTGCTTGTCCAAGATCAAAGCCTACAGCTTGGTTGTCTCCTCTTCTGATATTGGCTCCAAATACTACTTTTTTTACAGTGCTCTAAAGAATGATTTGAGCTCTCATTTTGACACAGATCTCACAAGAGAGGTACTCTTAACTTTATGTACATCCCTAAAATCAAGAGGGAAAATATGAAATTATTGAAATCAGAGGATCATTCCTTAAACACTGATTCTGAGAGTGAATGGAGATCATGGGGGAATCTTTCATCTTAACAGTGTCATTTTAAGTCATGTCATAAAAAAGATCAAAATTTCAATAATTTCAACTGGAAGTTTTTGGATGCACTGCTGACTCATTAAATGTGAACTGTAGCTTGCAAAACGATCTCAAGGATGTCCAGAAATCACAACAGAAGAAAAGGAAACCTTATTCCCCAGCCCCAGAGGCAATTTTGAAAATATAATTCTAGTTATTAGTGGATCTTATTAACCGTACAAAACTTCTGCCTTATCTTTGTTACCACGAGAAATACTTTTTCTGAGAGTACTGTTTCTGAAGATGATATTTATCCCTGATTGATTGCCTTTGAGATGGTGGCACTTTCCATTTTATGGAAATACTGTAAAGCTTTGAACACTGAGTTTCAGAAGGGCTCTAGGGGTGAACAGATAGCTGTCTAGGACCCCGAGACCTACAGGATGTAAACTGAATAGATTAAACAGTGCTACAAATTATCTAGTGTTTGAATAGAGGAAAAATAGCAATGCCTCAGCCACTGCAAGTGTTCCACGCAAGGCTACTAGCTTTGTTTAGTTCTGAATAACAGGTAGGCTTTTGCTATCAGTCCAGCAGCTACCATGGATGATAGAAATAGGCTTAGCAGTTTAACATTTAGTTACAGCCTGCTTCATTTTTCTGGGTCTTACGAGCCCTTAAAGTGCTCTCACAGTAAGTGCAAACCCTGCAGGTGAATATTGTACAGTCAAGCAACCCACTGTTTCCAAGGAAAGGCTTTTAGGATCAGAGTTTTTTGTAGTTATGTCCATGTTATTGGCCCACACTACCTAATCAATCTTTCACCTTGTATCCAAAAAAGTTTGCCCTCCCACCTGTGTTTAAGGGCACTCGCAAGAATTGGCTGGGGTCTTCTGTAGAAGTGTCACATACGTAGCAAATCTTTTTGGATTTATAGTGGTAGCAGCAGGGGATGACTGCAAGTACAGTATTTCTTCGTAGTAGTTTTATTTTAATTATTAATTATCATTAGTTTTTAGTAATACAAGGATTAGTAGTAAAATCAGTAATCATTGCATCTTCAGTGGTATATATCTGTGGTTGCTGTTATTCTGTGTGTGAACAAATTATGTATTTGGTCTTAGAGTAGCACAATGTCACTGTGATTATAGATGGCTAAATAAGCACTACATGCATGTGTAGTGTATCCAGCTCCCCCATGAGTGGTAGGTGATACAAATTAATGTGTTCTTTAGTAATATGTCAAGACAGCATAATACAACATCTTACTGATTTAATAGACATTTTGCTACATTACATGCACCTAAAATGGGTAAGGAAAGGAACATCCAGACTCCATATTTGCATTGTTTGCGAGTCTTTGTCTATCTCTGCCAGGACACAAAAGTTGTCAGCGCTCAGTAGACTTTTTGTGGGCACTGAGTCTGAACATTCAATAACTCAGTATGAAAGCAGAAGCAACACTGCATAAGCATTGACAGTACGGAACAAAATACACTTAGATTAAAATATAAACAAGTTCAGGAGGTTTTTTTGCATACAGTAGGCCTAGCCTTTTCAGAGATGAAAATAAGCAGATTTCTGAGGTTCTGAATGCAAATCTTGATGCTAACTGTTTGAATTTACGAAATATATAAATAAAATATCCCCAAATGGAGCCCTGCTTGAAGCGCTGAACATGCCAGTGGCAAGTTCTGCTTCAGACTCCAAGAGATAAAGTACGTTAGTGCATATCGGTTAGTCTAATTTATTCAGTGTCATTGCCATATCACAACCTTCTGTTTGATTTTCTTATAAACTAATAATTTCCTGAATGAACTAATACTGCCACAGCCACTAGTACCTCTGCCTTGTAGAAGTTTTTTATTGTTGTGTATGCAACTAAATTGAAATATCTTTCACTTGAAATATTGACTTTAATATCTCATTTGAAAAATTCATGAAGCCTTTGATGTTAAATCCATACTCAATTTAGCCAAATGCCATTAGAATATGCAATACGCCTGAATACAGAGAGCATTATTGTCTGTGTTTCTGCAGAAGAATTACATTTTATGACTGTAACGTCAGGATCTTTTTTGGATTTGTTCATGAAGAAAAGAAAGGCAGCACATTAGAAGCAAAATGAAAAGTGGTATTGATTAGGCTCTCATTTACCCTCTCTTTGCTTCAATCCCTAAATGCATGGAAATAAGGGTTGTGCCACAGCAAGTAACAATGCTCTGTAATGAATGGAACAATCTTTAGAAAATTAGTGTAAACATGTATGATAGTGCACAGATGTTGCTCCTAGTAACTGTCGTACATTTATTTTACATCTCCATTTACATACGTCTCTTTATTTCCTAATAGTATCATAATAGAAACATGACAATAGTTAATGATTTCATAAAACATGGAATGTAAAGCTGACAGAGAGGTAGAACATTAATTGAAACCTATAGCTATAGTACATTAGAATTACATCTCCTAAATGACTCATGATAAAAATATCCCTCTTTTACAGAGGAAGACAAAGACAGGTAAAAAACTAGGCTTTCAGCAAATTAATTTTTTTTTTCCAGTAAAACAGAGACTGGCAAATGTTGCAAAATCTCCTGAGTGCTAATAGAATGGTATTTGCCTTTAGTAATTTATGGGCACTTTTCCCCCAGCTATCGATCACATTTGAAAAAAGTAAACTGCATTAACATTTTAGGCAATAATGGCTCCAGAAAATGTTTGATTCTTATCACTACCAAAACTAATGTCATGATACTTGGTTCTTTAACAGATACGGGAGAGCAGAGTGCATCCAGCCTGTAGCATACTTATGCAAGTGCCCAGGTCTAAATGAATGAACTGGATGTACACCAATGCTTTGAGCTTGTTTTGTTATCTTAAACCATAAAAAGTAAGTTGATGGCACAAGTCAGGACACTGCTGTGTAGCAGTGTAATGAGGTGTCCAGAGGAGTTTGGGGTCTCTGAGGATTAAAATTACTGTGATAAACCAAGTGAGGAAGGAGGAAGGGAGAACTGCTCTCTGCCACCATCTTCTGGACAGTCCTTGGGACATAAACTGCCTCTGCTTCATCTGAGTGGTTTACCAAGTTTCCTGTTGCCTTCACTAAGTGGACGATCACAGCTATTTTAAGTAAGCTCATACGGGAAAAATAACACACTTTTAAAATTTCCAAAGGGCAACTGATTCTTAACAAACTCATGCAGATGTATATTAAAGTGAACAATGCAAAATGCCAGACTAAGGGACTGGGAAGCTCTGTGAATGAATCCAGAGCATTAGTGCCTGTGATTTTGTTCTTGCAATTATGGTACTACTAACTACATAGGTGCAGAGGCAGCTTGAAGAATTAAGTCTGACTCACTCCTTACTAAATTTTTTCTTGCTTTTGTTGATGTCCTTCTATTTAATGATTTGTTGCACTCATTAACTATTTGGAGACTGCTTACAGAATTTAGAGATTTATTATTGGGAAGCAGTGTTGTAAGGTAGAGTGACACTGAAAGTGAAATTACATTTGAAGGTTTAGATTTCTGGTTTTACCATTTTCAGAAATCTGAGAGTTGAATGAAATTTCTTCTTATTATATTAGTTAGTGTTATTGTAGATGACAACACAGCACAATAGATTGATATTTGATTCCTCTGTAATTAATTGTGATAACAACATGTGGAATTATTTTACAAAATGTGTACAAACTGAAACTGCTATCCTTCTGATTCCTTTCATTGCTCAGGTTATTTCATACTTTTATCTCTGCAGAGCTGTAGAGTTATATCGTTGTTTGGTCATATGTTAAATTAATTGTGACAAGTTAAAATAGATGTTAAAGTGAGCACTCGTACAAATTAATTAACAGTTGATTAATACAGTTTATACTTTTTCATAAGAAGTAGAATCATGTATATTATGAGTACAAAGGAAGGTTAAGTATTTCTACATACTGGAAGAAATTTTGTGAGCTGGAGTTCATGTAAGTGTTATGGTCCGTATTATGTAGAATGCTTGTGTTGTGCAAACATTACTTGTGCAAACATTCCTTGGAGATCTCATAACCTAGTGATTTTTCTTTAACTGAAAAAAGGAACTTCAGAACATCTGTGCCTCAAAAGGAGATTATTTTTTACATTATACCAAATAATATTAAATAATTCGAAGTATATATTAGGATGCGGCATATAGTTTATATGTATCCCTGAATCTGATACTGGTGAATAAAAACTTATTAGACAAATCCATTTGCTATGCCTGAAGACTTTACGGTGAACAGTTTTACAGATCTCATTTTTCAGATCTGAATTTTATTTCAGAAGCTTTGCAGTATGCTGACTAATGAAGAATTGTTGGAAAGAACACAAAAGTTGTATCAAAAAGAAAGAAACTTTCAGCTGCAATTTAGAAATATTACACAAATCAGCATGTGGCTCTACACCTCCGCGTATCAAACAGGAAAGCACATGATCCTAAAACAAATCGCATCTTTTATTTGGATCACTTACTCAATGGTCTTGAATTTCTGACTTTTTGTTTCAACCAGGTAAGATGAGGTGGCCTGTTCAGCCCATGTTATTAAAGAAATTGGTTCACCTATTTGATTTCATGTCATTGTAGTTCCAACCATTCATTTATTCAATAAACAGTTTGGTATGTTCTGAGAAATAATGAATATTGATTAAAAAATCGATCACTTATTAAGAAACAGTCTAAGGGAAATTGTTTATCCAATCAATTTTAATTTTTGATTTGTTATTTATATTTTCCAATTTAATCCACCCCTCCCTTAGGCTCCCAAACTACCAAGCAAATCAGGAGGAAGGGCAGAGAGAAACTGGCAGCAACTGTGCAAAGAACACAAAACTTAATGCATTCATTTTAGATTAGGCTGGTTGAAATAGGCCATAATAAAGGAGACTGTGATTGAAAACTCTGGATACATTACCTCATGCACCTTTGGCTATTGGACTGAAACTTTAACTTTTAATAGGATTTATTAGGCTCTCTGCTTCCTACGTATTACATCAGTCAACTCTGATGCTGTCAAAACACAATAGCTACAAAAATATTATGGGTTTCATCTGAGCTGGCAGAGATTCTGAGTGTGGAGGCTGAATGCACAAGGCAGTGAAAGAGACCTACACAAGAGCTCTGGAACATTTATCCATTCTCTTGACATGAGATTTAGGCTGTGAACAGAGTTGCTGAATATCACTTTCTACAGGGGAACAGACTAACCATCTGATCTGTGTTTTATCTGAATGTGTGCAGTAGTTCTAGTTTCATTGTTCATTACACTAATAAAGAAGGCTGCCTTGATACTTACAGACAATAGATAAATACTTCTTCATTCCCCGTGACTAGCTTACTCTCTTTGGGGTTTTCATGCACAAGTTGCAAAAAATTTGTGTTACTTCTGCCTCTGAATTTGCCTGGACTTTTGAATCTTCCCTCTCTGCCATTGTTTGTGACCAAATGTAGTTCTCCTTTTCAGTAAAGCAGAGGTGTGCTAGTCTTTTTATATTTAAAGTTGGTGTTAACTATTCTTTGCTCACCTGATATTCTCCCACACCTAACTTAATGTCAGAATGTTATCTTTCAAGAAATATGGAGATATATGTGTAAAACATGGGGGAGATATTTTAAGAATTTAAAGCCTTGCTTCTGCATGCCTTTTTGGGACAGGCACAATACTGTAATCAAGAAACGTCATGTATATACATCTATCTGTTCTTTCATGGGAAAGGATCTGGAAACACTACCTGAAGTCTGTCACGCTTCTTTTCTGGGCCTTGATTTTGTAAATAAAAACTCACCCTCCTGTGAACTGCTGAAAAGTGAGAATGCTGAGCAAGAACCTAATAGGCAGAGCAAAAGGCCAGGACTACATGGTCTGAGATCTACAAGGGAAAGAGGGCATCTTTTGTGGAGGATAGCTTACAAGAGGGGAAATACAGTCCTTGCATGGCTTTCAGCCTCTGTGGAACCCCAAGGCCCTGAGGTATGATTATCAATGTTAAGTAATCAAGGAAAACCTTATTCATACTAGTTGTGTTAATCTTTCAAGTATGAAAGAGTAAGGGAAGTACTAATGTATATGTTTTTCTCCAGTAAGCACACATTTTATATGGGTGTTGAGAGTTCAAATTATACATGTAAGCAAAATTAATGTTACCTGACTTGTGTAGTTTCCTTCTTCCTTTTAAAATTCTGTGGGAAATATTCATTGCTTATGTTTATGATCACTCTTATGGAGAGTTTTTATACTAAAGTTGTCTTAATCCATTATATTTCCTGGGATTCTGCTTGTTGATGACCTTCTTACTTTCCTCTTAATTTGTATCTTTTTTCATCAGTTTTTAAGGCAGATGAGGTATGCCTTGCCTTTCATTTCCTTTTTCTCAGTTCACAAAAGAACTTGAATCAACTCTGTGACTGAAATAGAAAAAACCCCTATATTCTAAAATGTCATCTTTTTATGCTTAAATAATACAGATTGTGATGTAAGAAACTATGAACAGGATGAAGCTAAGTACAACATTTACATAAATGTTTAAAATTGCTCAAAGATAGTAATACTTTGTTTTGCAACTCAGGGATGTACATAACAGACTTCCATAAGGTCTCACATGGATCCAGTTCCACTCTCTGATGATGTAACAGCAGATACCATTAAAAAATTTATGGCGGACACCAATCAGGAAGAGTTTGCAAGCACTTGGGAGATTACCTTTAGAATTCAAAAGATCTTTATAAATATCAGAGGAAAAGAAAAACAAAGTGTAATTCCAGGTTGCATGATCACGACCCTCAGATTTAAAATCAGGGAGAAAATTACTCCTTGAAGTGTGTGACCTGAGATGCAATACTCTGCCTGGTTATTGGTCGAGATAAATGTGGGCTAATCAAAGACATGAAAAAACAAACAAAAAAAACCCCCTAGAAACTCCTGGATTTACCTAGCTGAGAAAAGACTGGGGGGTGAATACTGTGAGCTCTAAATGATTACTACGAAGAGGTTATTGACCAATTGTTTCCTATATTCACTAAGAACAGGGCAAGAAATACTTCTTTAATGTGCAGCAAAAGTTATTTGTATTAAATATAATAAAAGAAACAATCTGTTAGACAATAATGCTAATTGTGGGATAGGAACAGCTATTTAAGGAGGCTACATAATTGTCATAATTTTTAAGAAACAGGTTATGCAGAAATTTACAAATCGTAACTTTATAATGGACCCTGCTTCAAAGTACAAAGCTGCACAGGTTGACCTACTGAGCTTCTTTTCCTCCCTTCCCTGATAGCATTTTTTGATTACTTTAACTGCTGATTCCTTCTCCCAGATTAAGTCTCTGAATAAGAAATGGTTAAATAGTTTTTATTTCTAAATTTTATTTATAAATTGCTACTACTACCCATGATTTTTATTTCATTTATTTCATTGCATTCCTGTATTTGGGGCCATATGTACATGGCATTAATGGACAAATATGAGTATCTGATAGAGTAAGGTAAGATGTAATGACAGTTTGGTACAGAGCAAGTTACACTCAGGAATGAAAAGTTGGATCCAAACTCCCAGCCATTATTCCATGCTTACCTAAGCAATTTCCCTAAATTTCCATCTGATGTCATCCCAAAGTAATCAGTAAATATTCAGGAAGAGTCAGACAATACTGAATTGCTTCATGCATCCGAAAAATTGGCAGCATTCAGGGTAATACACTGAAAGAGACCATAGGAGTGGTGCACACTGCCTTGCCTTCCCAGAGAACAGATATTTCTATAGGTCACTATGAAAAAAGATCTAGAGGTGAAAGTACTCTTCCAAGTTTGCAAAAGATTTCGATTAACTTAGAACAGCATTAAGCTTTATTTAAAGATAAAGCCTGAACACCATATATATTTGCCAGTTCAGGGCTAGTTAAATCTAAGATTACATTACCACAAAACAAAAGTAACAGCCTGGAGAACTGTGTCCACTGTGTTTATTCTAAAGGAAGCCATGAGTTTGAACTGAAAGTCTTGTAGAAAATGAATGATGATTAATTTTCTAGGGCAACTATCCTTTTGAAAAACCTGCATATACATTCATACTTCTATCTCATGACTCTCCCAATGCTTCCTGTAGGATTTTCTCACAGGTACTCCCAAGTATAATACAGAGTAGTCCTGTTGCAGCCACTCCTGAATGTAAACAGTGAGGCCTGTTGTATTTACAACATCAGGCTTAAAGTGTAGTGTAGTTAACCGATGTTGCAATAATTTTGAATAATTTTAGGAAGTTATTTGTTTTAAAATCTTCTTCATGAAAATGTAAACATCTGGTAAGAAAGTACATTTGTTCTTAATGAACAACCTTGATTCATTAGGGCCCTGTGTGTTAGTCTCTATGTACCAAAGGACTCTAGACCCCTTAACATATGATATGGCTATCATTGTGAATTGTTCTGTTTTATCATATTTTCTGCATTATTCTAATCTTCTCTGTATGAATGGAATTGCATCCCTTTTTGCTTGACAGCAAAGACAAACATCAAGCTGTCCAGAAGACAGAGTGCCATTTTATTCCTCTGTTGAAATTCTTGAGGGGATGGGCAAAACATCAGCAAACACTCAAGAAAAAAACCTCCTGACCCTCCAATTATTCTTGCTGGCATCTTTAGATATTTTTTATAATTTCCTTTTTGAAAAATACTGAGTTCTTTGTGCCAAAAGAAAAACAAAATCCAAAAAGCAATCTCAAACTTTATTTAACTGCTACTTGGTCAGAACCTGAATTTTACAGTAGTCCTAGTTTAAATTAAATTAGTGTTCAGAATGTTATGTTTTCCCCACTAGAATCCTTGAAATTCAAGCAAAGCATACTATGCTAGAATCATTATGTTAAAATGGCTATTTATGATTGTTTTAAACCAAATGGTTTGAACCAGTTTATTCCCAGGCTCACATTAAATAGCATGCACACTGCTGCTGTGTAATTGTGGCAACACATTTAGAATATTCCTTATGTGTACAGAATGGAGAAAAATCATATTGCCACTTTATTCAACATAAGAAACTACTAAAGCCTCTGATTCAAAGATGCCTCTTTAAAACTATTGAATTAACAGATTAAAATATAAATGTAATCTTTTATTTTCAAACCCTATTTTCTCTTTATATTATTTATACAGTTGGTGTGTTTGACCAAGACAATTGATATATTGTCCTCAATAGGGTAAATATCCATTGTGATTACTTTAATTGCCAGAGCAATCTTTCTCTTTTCAAATAAAGCATTAAGTCATTATTTAAGAAAAGAAGTCCATTGCTGTTTCTCCAAGCACAATGTTGTATCCAGAAGATGAGCCTGTCCTTCCTGTTCCTCTGTAAATTCATAAACTTTATGCTCATATATACAGTAACTTACTGCAAGAAGAGAGTATTACACCAACCTCTCTCCCTGTGTCTGTGCCCCTGTTACAAAGAAGGCAGGCAGGCTTACTGCCACCTGCCAACACTGTACCCAATGCATTCTTTGGAGTTCATGATTGAGTATCTTGATAACAAGACAAAAATATTGTATGATGTTCAAAACATCAGAGATCAATTTAAACGGATGGGAAGTACAGTGTTTATTCACATTCCTAGACACAAAACTGAGTATGTTCAGTGCACAGTTTGGGTGCTTAATAAGCCCAAGTCCCATTGAATTGGTTCTTGACAGTTATGAATGGAAGACTAGCTGCATTAAAGCAATGAGGGAGCTAACAGCAGGTTTGAAACTGGGTTTGAATAAATCATCAACCAAACATGTAACGGCATTGTAACAGTAGGCCAAAACCTCTACAGCCATGTGATTGCTAGTTGCCAGGAGACCACGGATCTTGGGCAATCTGAAAATATTGAAATAATTTTAGCTGTCTCAAATTTATAGAATCTTTGGAAAAATCTAATACATTTAAATTTATTAAAATATAACTACTTGTCAGAGTGCATGTAAAGCTTTTAGACAAAATATGGCTTTTAAACTAAAACAGTTTCTTTTGCACATTGATCTGCTTTCTTCTGTATGATTTATGATGTATTTAGAAAGAATATTTGCAAAATGTGATGTGGTATTTAAAATCTTGACTGCAGTAATTCACTGCCTCTAATGAACACATGCAAAATTATTGTTGTACTGTTAGGTGTCCATGTTGCCATCCCTCTGCTTACATGGCTAACTTTATGCTTTAAAGCAGTCCAGTGGAGGTCAAAGGCACTGCTTTCATGTTTAAATTTAATCACATTAACGAGCCTTTAAAAGCTAAAGTATAATACTCTGTTTGCAATTACGTTTCCTGGAAAAAAATATTGTTAGATTATATCAGTGGTAGAAGCATTACATCAAATCCAGTCTTTTTTGTCCCCTTTTTTCATAAGGAATTTTGCCAATGTGTATGTATCTGTGCTATCCACAGATGCAGTGTATAAGTGATAGGCCTGATGTACAGGGGGATTTTTAGGCTGTCTTCTTATTTTGTGGATGAAATGTTGAATTTATTTGAATTAAATAGATAGATGTTTATTTGTCTGATGTGTGGCCCCAGGGAGGAAAGAGTCAGTATGACTCCTCGTAGGCTGCTCATCTAGCTCACAAGCCGTCTTCTGAAAAAGGAGCAACATTCACTCATCACTAGCACTTACTGCACAACTTGGCCTAAGTGTAGGAGACCTCAGAGACTGTTCAGAACAGCTGGAAGATGGAGATTTCTTTTTTTTTTTTTCATTTCTAGTTCTGCCACAGATTTTCTTTTGTATGGCATTGGGCAGTTGCTTAATTTTCCTCGTAATAGGGAACACTTCCCTTTCTTACAAGAGTCAGGAGAAAGAATTATTTGCTGAATGTAAGGCTATTGTATTTTGTGACTATAAGTACACAACTAGTTGTTAACTTGCACCAAAAGATATAACAGGAAAAACAATCTGATTATTTGTGAAGTGTAAATTCATGGTGTGTTTAAATTCTAGATTAAGTAGATATAATGAATACAGCAGTTATATTCTTTCTGTAAAATGAATTAATACAGACGTAAGAATTTCTTTCAATACAATATGTTTTTGTAAGAATTCAGTCAATGGAGAATTTATTTTTTAGAAGAATTCCCTTTCTGTAAGACAGCAACACCATAAAATAAGAACTAGATAAATCTTGGAAGAGAAAAATAGAGTGAGTGAAACTAAGGGCAGATGAAGAACAGTCACTATCCAGCAACAGCAGCAAAACAGTTTCAATTTTCTGGATTATTAATTCAAATTCACACGCACATGCCAGTTAAAATTAAAGGCCTTTTTTTACTGCTCTAGTTTAAATTAAAGATTATATTCTGCTCCACAAGTCTGAATTAAATAGCTTATTTTGCACACCAAGCTCTCATTTTAAAGCTAATAAAGAAAAGACATAGCATGTACGTGCAAGCTTGAGACAGGAAGGGTCTAAATTACTACACCTGTTTCACTTGGGAGCTACTTTATTAGTGTTAACAAAACTTGGCTTTCAATTTGGCAGTCAGAAGCACATTTAGAACAAGCATTTCTTTGTTTTGACAGAAAGGCTGTGGTAAATGAATGACGTTTGAGCGAGGTGTGAAATGTGAAGGTACAAAATTAACTGGTAAGATAATTACTGTTCTAATTCTGCATAAACAAGCGTTTTGAAAATCATTAATAGTTCAGGGAAATAATGTTAGTGATTAAATAAGGTGGTTTGCATCACTGAGCACAACTAAGCTGCTTTAATTACATTTGAAAGCAAGGGAAAGCAGCTAATTAAAATTAGCACAGGGTTCCTGAATGACCAGCATTGCATTGTTGCCCTAACCTGTTTAATTGCTTGTTTATTAATAATATGTCTTTATTTTCCCCTCTTCTGCATTTAACAAAATTATTAAAGAAGCTAAAATGTGTAAAGAGAATCTGACTATGTATACTTATCAGAATATGCCATGCAGATATAACCCAGGGAATTACTTACAAGGCAAGCCGACATCATTCAAAAGTCATAACTTTTCTTCATATTAATAATGTTTTCTTCCTGAGTCACATTCATATGTCAATCACGTCCATGGACAAGAAAAACGGTCTTTGGCACAATTGCTGAATTGCAGCATTTTGTAGCTGCTTTATTTTTTAAAACCTCTTGAATACTAAATTGTTAGCTAAAATATAGGTAATAAATCTAAGATTAATCAATAATAAATTATGGAAAACATGAGTAAAAATATCATCTAAATTAAAAGAAAACTATACTCTCAGCCTTTTTTAGCAAAACTTGTGCTAAATTGACCATCTGAAATAGGTAGGTCTGTTCTCAGAAAGGATACAACTCAGTATTCCAAGGTTTCCAGCATATTTGTCCTTCAGTTGAGGAATATCTGTATTAGACATTTTACTTTCTCTTCCTAGGCCCTCCTGAGCTGTTTTAAGTTTCACTTTATAAGCATAAAACTAATGGAAATAGTTGGGAGGGGTGTTAATCTCCACACTTTAAACAAATATACAGTATAATACAATGAAGTCAACTAAAAATAGAGTAAAATGCTAATTTATTTTTTTATATTTAGGTATAATCAAGTCAAGTTAAAGCAGACATGATGTTTTCCACATTGATTTAGTATTTATACTGTACGTCTGATGTGAAAGGCTCAGATGCATAATAATTTACATACATATACATTTTAAACAGTAAAAATTCATAAAAATGTGAAGTTCTATATGGAAAGGTAGCAGATCCCTAAGAAAGCAGGTTAAATCATGGGAATTATGCTTGTGGAACTGATAAGCAATTAAAACAAGAAGTTAATTTTAACTTCATGAATAGTAGAGAATATTCAGCAGACATTACATACATTATTTTATAGGTGCATGTTTTTCTGAACAAAGAGGAGTATTCTGCTCTGTATTATAGGATGGTAAAGAAAGATGCAAGTCACAGATTTCAATGGGAATTTTCTGCTTCATGTCTACACACAGTATCCGATCAGCATTTTGAACCACAGTATATAACATAAAGAACTTTGAAGGTTGTAGAGAGATAGTATTGGCATTGTTCAAGTGATTATTGTATTTGACATCCACAGCAGAGAAAGTATGTAGTAAAACTTAAATAAATAGTGGAAGTCCTCAAGTACTTTAAAAAATATATCTTCCTAACTGTTAAAAAGTAAACAGCTGAACAAAAAAAGTGGAGAGAAGTAGAAAGAAAATGGAAAAGAATGTGGGGAGAAAAACCCCATGAGATTAAACAAATGACCTAATTGAGTCTTACAAAGAATTTTTAGTAGCACCTCATTGCCATAACAACCATCTTGCATCATCAAAGGGATACATGACAGCTTTTTTAGTAATCAACGTGGTGTATAGTCACTGGTGGCATTTTTTTTTGCTCTGGCAATGGATAAATAAAAGTTTGGTATTCTTTTTTAATTGCAAGGTTCTTTGGCCTTCTCTTAGGTCATGGTCATTGTAATTATGACTAAAACCTTTCATTAACCTTTCTATAATCTATTTCCTCAAATTAATATCTGTAAAATGGTAAAAGCCAAAAACCCCCCACTATCTGAAGGACAGACTAGCAAAAAATCAGATATTATTCCTGTAAGCGATGTGAATTATTCCTACTCCCATTCCATTTATCCTATTCCCATTTTTATTCATGTAGGGTTCTGCTAAATGTGTTCAGGTAGATTTAAGTTGCAATGGCTTAAGATATTACATTTCCCATAATACCCACTCTGCCCCTCTTTTGGAGGCCCCTGCTCCAGTGTTGGGAAATATGCCCTCCCAGCTGCCATAGTCCATACCCTGCAGTATTTTTAGACTTATGAGGAGTGTGGGCCTGCATTATATGCAGGAGAACATTACACAACATCTCTGCTGTGAAGAAGTAACCTCACATGAGTGGTAGTAATAACATCTTAAGCTTTGCACCTACCAGAGCCTTACTGCAGTTTACTGGTCTCCACCCAAAACATGACTTACCCATGTACTGCTAATGGGAACACATTTTCTTCTTCTTGACACACTGTGCTTTTATCTTAGTTTTCAGAATATGGATATGACATGAAAATGATATTGCTAAAACAGATTTTTAAGATGGTGAATCAAATTATGGAAGATGGTTTTTATTTCATGTCTTTTTGCTAGCTTCAGTTTAACCTGAAGAAGTTCTCTGCTTTGGAGTGTTTGTGTTACTAAAATATCTAGATGTGTCAAAACTTCTAATCGTTTAACCCTGAAATACCCTGAAGTTGTAGCTGTAAATGCTCTTAACCCTATTGTTTAGAGATTATCTCACTGCCTTGCCCAAGGCACAGAGGAAACCGTGACTCCAGCTAGGGTCCTGTACATCCAGAGCTAATGCTGTTATTGCTGGCCAATATTGTCTTTCTCCCTTGGCAAGCCTGGACTTCTTTGTTTCCTTTTATCCTTAGTGAGGACATCAGAGCATCCTACAGCAAAAAATGGGCTCTTTATAGGATAATTTATTCCTCTGACATGTGCTAGCACTATAAATATTTTGCAATTTATTTTTATTGATATGCAGAAAGGGCCAATCCTAAAATGTGATGAAACCCTGCAGGAGGTTCAACTACTCAGATGTTTGCTTACAACTTAATAGAGTCAGAGAAATAAATACTTGAAGCAAGAAGATGCGACTGACTGATGTAGTGCCAGACTTGCTTTTGGCATTTAGTGAGGTAAGCAGAGTACTTCCAGCACATATTGGAAACTTCTGTATGGTACAACACAGCTGCTAGTTGCTTGTAGCCTCCTATTCCATAGTAGAACTGAATTTTACAGGGGAATAGGAATTTGATTGTATTTTATGTATTTATAATGCTATTTTAAAATATTGGAATTTAAAAAAATATAAATAGATCCTATATTTATAAACTATTAAGGATACTAATTTGTGTGGCATATAAAATACGCTGCCTTTATTTAGTGTTAATGAAGAACATGATCATCTTGTAGAACATCCCAACAGGGGAGTCACAACAACTTCTTAGTAGAGTGTTAGCAGTAAGCGTGACCTGATTAACTGTGGCATTTCAGTGTGTTATGGCAGTAGTGTTAAAGGAATGTGTTGAGGAAGTTTAATTGTTAAAGCTGCCATTTCTCTTGCCCCTTTGCTTCATCATGGTCACTGCAATCATGACTGAAACCTTTCATTAACCTTTCTCTATTTAATTCAATCTTTTGAGCTAATAGCATTGGAACATGAGATGTACAAAATGTGTGTGCCATTTTACACAGAGAAGTGCCTCACCTCCCTGCTTTTTGTAGTTGGGGAAAAAGGTACAATATTTACTGGCTTGTTAAAAGCATGTTTTAAGGGCATGATTTTGAGCCCGCTGGAGAGGTAGGATTGTGATGTAAGACAGTTCTGGGGTTTTTTCCCCTTTTACAATACAGATATGCACTGACAAGCTGAGTGAGTTTTGGTTTGGAGGGTGTATAATTGGTGAACTGTTGTGCGCAAAATACTAAGACTAAGTGAGAGATTAAATAAAAATTAGTTGGAGGACACAACATCACAAAGAGGTGGAGAACCTGGTGCTCATGGGGAAAGCAACTATATCATCCTAACACCAACAAATGATGCAAAACACCCAATGAAGGCAGGCTCACTGTAGACTGTCTGCGACCTGCACAGAAGCAGGTTCTGCTATGAGCTGCTTGCTGATTTTGGAGAAAGGAGAGATTAGCAAAATCCTGAATACTGTAGGAAGGCTAGCAGGTTTTGTAGTAAATAGAGCTCAAATAAACAAACATGCTACTTGTATCTACCAGTTTAGATAGTTTAAATGTCAGCTGTGTTAGTGCCAACCCATGAGGTCTTCATTGCTCCTTATGGTCAGAACCTTTCTATGTCATACAGCTGATATTTGAGTGCACCTGTTGTGGGGCAAGGTGTGAGCATCAATAATCTACCACTGGCTGACTTTTGCCAGTATCTTTAACACCTCTAACCCAGATTTCAGGTCTTGCAAAGAAGCAGTGATGGTCATACAGAAGATGATTCATTTGTTTCAAAAAAAAAAGGAAGCAAAATTCCAGGTTTATATATTTTGTAGTGTTTACCAGTTTTGCCATATGTTGCCATATGTGGAATATAAAGAGCAGGGGTCAAGGGAATCATCCATGTTCCTTTCTGGAGGCTCACAATGGACAACTTCTATTCACTTCAGTGTGTATTCACTTGAGAAGGAGGAACCTGACAAGGCATTTTGTCCCAATCATTGTTAAATATTAATTGTGCTGCATAAAGTTGTCATGAGTTTCTGCAGGCTCAAACAGCAGTAGTATATGGTATATTCTGAAACAATGCAGCATCTGTATTTGAAATAACTATTATCTACTTCCGATCTAGAGGCAAAAAAGTACATAAATGGAAGAGCTGAATATAATCCATTTTAAGCATGGTAAAGGTGGCAATGATATATGAAGGATGAGAATCTGGAAGTCTTTTGGAATTGGTGGCTAATTAATATTCAGCATATAGGTATGTGCAATATCATGAGTGAATTGTGTACAAATGCCCAGATTAAAACAACCCTTTTCAACAACCATCTGGCCCAACAACCCTGCCTCTCACAGATATAGATAGGGCCATATCAGTCTCTGGTTTTGGAACTGTAGAAATAACAGATAATCGTGGACATCCAGTACTAGAAAGAACAGCATGTGCTGTAGGCAGAGCAAGTGAGTATGAATAGCTTGGGAAAGTCAGCTCCTTAATTTGTCAAACAAGTCAATCCATAGGTCCTCCCAGGCTGACACCTAATGACATTAAAAAAAAGTCTCACTCTCTGACTCATGATCTTAATTCATTCCTGTTGTACCTTGAGCAAAATAATCTGGGGGTGGTAACAAATCATATCCTTATTTCAAGTAGGTCTGGTGAAACTGTTTGCCACATGTAGGCATAACAAGTCCATGCCTTGCTATTTTCACAACATAAGGTTGTGAGATGCACGTCAGACCTTGTCATCTAACAAGACAGATTTCCTTACAATCAAGTGGAAAGACTCTAATGAATGAAACATGAATGGATTTTGAGACTTTGATACTCATAACTTTCTCTCATATGAATGTGATAGGGGGAAATGGAAGAACTCTGATTGACTTTACTGGGGCAGGATTTTATTCATAGAGAAAAGAATTAAATACCTCAGACATTATGGGATCTGGTACAGCTGTAACAACTGTGCCCCACTGCTACTATAACTGTGCTTTATGGGAGTTATCTGCATAAGGTAAGAAGTTAATGTGGACGTCTGATAAAATCACACCACTGTCACTGAGTTTGGAAAGCCAAATAAAAAAATGTCCAATCTAAACAAAGACAAAATGAAGATGGTGCTTAGAATGCCAGTCAGAAGAGCAAGCCATCATGCACTGTAAATCAATCAAAATGAACAAGTTCATCTTTTAGGAGGCACAAAAGTTGCCAGTACAATCTGTATAAACGACTGGAGAAAAGTTAGTACTCTAATAACTAACATGAGAAGAACCACTTTGATAGGGAATCAAAAAATGAGAGAATTATCATCCCAGCAGAATAAACGGTGGGCTCGAGGAAGAAAAAAACCCACATGAAACCCTGATATTTTTTTGTGCATTCTTCTTTAATAGATCTGAGTACACAGTAAGTACAGAAACAGCAAGGACATGTAGACTAATTTTCTTACCAGAGCCCAGTAGATAATCTCCATATTAAAATCTGAGTTACATTTTTTGTGTTCTAGATTATTACAGTGTGTGTCTGAGTGGTGCTTTTTAATCAGTTTTTTCTCTTTAGTCTACTGCCTAGCATTTGTGCCTAATCCTACACTTTTGGAAGTTGTTGGTTGAGCTCCTATGGTATTAAGCAATTATTAGTGATCTTTCAGAGCTGTACCGAGTTGTTTTAATTAACATTGCATATGTCAAATAATGCCATTTGTGATTGTCAATTTATGTCGCTATCTGCCTACCAGTAAATGTGTTCAGACTAAGTCCATCTTAGAAGCCAATGAAAAAGAAAATATTTTTTAGCATTCAAACCTATCAGCCCTTCCAGATTTTCTACTTGTTTCTGCAATAGTAGCACAAACAGCAAAGTATTTTTTTCCGTAGAGCAATAACAGCATGAGTTGACCACATCTGTTCTGAAATCACCTGGCTTTGGGGCTTTAAGTAGGACCTTTAACACTGTTATTTGTGTTTAATTTTACATAATATTGAAATGTTACCTTGCCCTAAGCTGTGGAAGACACTGCTATCCTTTCCACTAGCCACTTTTAGCATCCTGTCCTTGACTTCATAATCCTCAAATACCAAGCTTGGAAATCTGCTTCTGGCAGAACAGGATCTCTTCATCTTTGGGGTCACGTTCCAGGCTTTTGTTCAGTCACAAGTTCTGTTTGGATTTATCTTCAGTATGTCTACTTGAATATTCAAAAAATCATCAGCTAGTCTAATTTGTTTTTTTTTTAAAGTCATGTAAAAGACTGATTTGCTTTGACAGGTGGATCAGAAACAGAATTGGAGCTATTTTATCTGGACCTAATTAAACAGCCTTCATTACTGGCAGGTATGTGTTTGTGATGACTAGAAATTAGCTTGATTGGAATTAAAACTCAAAATATAAGGCATGGAATTGACTTGTTTTTAAAAAATATATGGTTTAAAAATATATCTCTGAAGTAAATTTTTAAATGTGGCAAGTGCATGTCTAAATTTTAAATATCTCATCATGCCCAATTCCATTTTGTATTTTATGTTAATGGCACTTGTCACAGGTATTCATCAGGATATTGCCAACACTCATAAAATGGCACCACACTAGTTCAGAAGTATGAGACTTTAATAAAACATTAGCAACAGTCCATTTTTTCTCTTGCAGGCACAGAGTTTCTGCAGTATTTTGTGTGGTGTATTTGGGGTGAATTTCAGTCATGCAAATGAGGCCAGCATGAGGCAGATGCAGTGCTTTTGTCCTCAGAGAGTGTTTTGGTGAGTCTCATGAGTTTGCATGAGAATGCATGTATGTCGATCCTCTCTTACCTTCACAGAGACCAGTTATTTTCCACTTGTAAAGTAAACTCCATGTCTGTTGAACTGAAGTAACATTTCTCTCACTGTCCATTGCAACTCCAGCCTGTGGAATAGATGTCACGCTTCCTCAATGTCACTTGAATGGCATGCTAAAGTCATTATATCCTATGATAAGTTCTGTCTGTCCTATTTGCCTTCTCCTGTGATGAAACCAGGCATAACTTTTTAGTAAAGTCTTCCAATGACCCTGACTGTTCACTCAGTCCAAGTATGCTGTCTGAGGGTTTCAACATGTACCTTAAAAACCCCAAATGTACACATACAGATCCATTCTGCTGAGATACTTGAGTGCATATTGCACTATTAAGCACATTTATATCATAGCTTTCAATGGCTGTTCTGATTATGGAGAGTTTAGGGCAACACATCTTGGAAGAGATTTTTCAGAGCAATTGAAACATTGCTCTATGTGAGTACTAAACAGCTGGTTCAACAGCTTTTGGTATAGATATGATGTAGCTGTTAAGAGGAGAGTATCATGGGGAGAGGAGATGAGAATATCATGGTGAGCTAGCCAACAAAATAAATACAGCTTTCTTTCAAATAAAAAATAATAGTGGAGTAATGTTGTCTATGCCAAATGGAAATATTGTATGTTTATCTCAGTTTCATGTACATAAAATGCTGCAAAGTGTGTTAAAAGTCCAAATGATATTTTTGAGAGGCATTTTGCATTCTCCCCTATAGATAACAGATGTGAAAAATCCTGCATTAGAAAGGCGGCTCCTTGGGACAGGATATCTGAGGAAGTTCAAGCTATTCTGGTTATTGTCAACACTAATACAAGAATAGAATATTCTCCCTTTCAGCCTCAGATGATGGCAGACAAGTAAGGACTGTGTTTTGCTAATTATACTCTTTTAACTATGTCATGTAGGGGGATGCAGCACTCATGCCAGTTACATGAACAGGAAGTATAATTTGTCCTTCTGAAGGACAAAAATGCATATATGCAAATCCTTAGGTCTTCTTTAGCTAGGGAGAGGCATTAAACATGACCATAAAATCAAAGACTAACTATGAATCCATAGTGCAATTCTGCTGGATAAAATTAAGTCCATTTTACCAGTTTAGGATGTATCTTACCAATTTAACAAAAGCATGTGTTTAAACTTTGAATTTCCAAAATGTGTCTAATTAAAAGTTCCAGGATGAGAGTACATAATAATGCAACAGATTACATTTTTAAAGCAAATGTGAAAACAACTTAATAATAGCAGTAAATGTCCTCCTGCTTTCTCAGTCGATGACTACACTGTCAGAATAGCCCCCAAAGAGTTGAAATTTCTGCTGTCTTTTCCACTTCTTTCCCAAGAAGAGCGTCTTACTTGTCTGAGATGGGTGTACATATTAGTCAATTTTGCTGGGTTGGCTTACAAGCGTTGTCTTCGTGCAGTCACAAACATCTATTTGCAAAACTCCCGTGCGTTAATTAATCTTACACATTGGTCAGTGCCTATGAACCTTATTCAGTAATGACTTGTGCCCTAGTTAACAGGGAATTCATTTAGAAGGGGAAGTGAAACAAACCAACAAAGAGTGCATGTATCATTAGTTTCATCCCTCAGATATTTCTTTTCCCGTATGTTTTGGCTAACTGTACCACGCTAAGATCAATGTGCAGACCATGAAAACAGACAAAACCAGCTGAAAAAGCAACCTTGTGCCTCTTTAAGAAAAAGGGAAAACTTTTCCAATTGATTTAGTGCTTCATAAATTAGCCTAGGGACAGCTTTAAATTGTGCTGTTATTATGCATACAGGATTCTACTCATCTAATAATTTTGCTATTCAATAAAAAAAAAGATGTTTTGAATACCAACCAAACATGCCATAAAAATACACTATCCACATTCTGCAAAGAGTGAAAATGTAAATGAATGGATTGAAAATGTCCCCAATATGATTTCTTTCTTGTTGACTTTCCAATTTAATTTTTCATGGGGAAAAAGATGTACTGGGAAATAGAATGCATGATCTACAAGTACGAGTTTAGGGAAGTCATTATATACCCATTAGTTATGTGCATTTATTAAATCTGTCTGGTAAAATTAAGGGAGCTAAAATTTTATGTATTTATTTCTGTCTAGTGTGCCTAGTGTATCTTGTATGCCAGTCAGCATTTAAGATAAGTGAATTAATTGACCATATCAGAGAACAGAAGCCTTGACCTGGGAAGGATATATCCACTGAAGAAATTCTCCTGAGATTCTGTATTTGTGGTCCCTGAGTGAGTTTGGGATGCTATCCATTTTCATTTAAAGATCAAAGTATTTTATGACTATCTTTCAAAAAACTATAGGAAATATAAACAAATACTTCCTCAACATTTTCATTCAAGCTGTAGGAAATCCTTCAGGCTGTCCTGGAAAGGGACACCAAATCTGTAGATATGGTGTTTGGCCAGTGCGTAGTCCTGAGTCTTTACTATGGCTATAAGACCACTTATTCATCCCCTAAGGCCCATGGTGATGAGAATATTTATTTACTTAGATACTATCTTAATCAAAGCAAAGCCAGAAGAGCTCCTGTGACTGTATATCTTGGCCTGAGCCTATCCAGTAAGTGCTCTAGGGTTTTTAATAAGTACCCAAAACCCTCTTACATTAACCAATTCTCCCAGTTTAGACTTACTGATATTCATGGGAGATGCCAGGATTTGCATCTTAAATTTTTACTGGCCAAAAAAGAAATACAGATAGTATCAGTAATAGATGTTTATTTTATGCCTTTCCCATAAGAAAGGGGAGTGGGAACTTCTGCTAATAGTGCTCTGCTTTCACTATGTCTTGCTTTCTGTTATAGTAGCATCCAAATGTGATTAATGAGCAGAAGGAAAGGGAAAGCAATGGACAAGTAAACATTTGCTTGTCACAGACCACTTGGTTCACTCTGGGATGGTGGAATTTAAACTCAGTAGGGTTAGAACTAAATTTTTTTTTAAAATAATGCTCCAAAGATCCTAGGTATAGATGCCTCAGTCTTACCTTGGTCATTTTGTCTAAGATTTGGCAAAAGGGCTTTCTGAGCATGAATGTGAATGAATCACAGTCTGGAAAGAAAGAAACAGTGATGTTACACATAATATAGCACAGGTTCTGTCAGACACTGCCAATTCCAGGCCCCTGCCTCTGCAGGCTAGAAAGAACCAAATGAAAGTGGCCATGATAATAGAGGATAATGTCATAACAGCATTGAGATATTGCCAAAGATGGAAACATTCCCCAAATGCTGAACATATTCCAGTGGAAATAAAAATTTTATAGTCTTTCTAGCATTTGTTATCAGCAACAACAAGGATCTGGTTCAAAACCCAAAAGATTCCTCTGGAAGTTAGCAAACATATAAATCTGAGACTCCTCTAAGTAAACTAGTTAAAATACACTTGGTCACTGCCCTTACCGGGCAATAGTTACGTTCCTACAAGAGCTGACTAGGCACAGGACAAAGAACACACAATTCTTTAAAAGAATCTTTTAAAGAAAAAAACTTTAGTTTTTGCAATCACAGCCGTAGTTTATATGAACAGTAGGTTAAAAAACTACCCCATAGTCCCAGAAGTGCATTCTTTGGTCTTTTGCACTTCTTTTTAAGCTGCTTCCATAGAAAGAGAAGGTAGCAAATGAAGGACAATTACTGTTGCTGCCCTGTTTCCTGCACACCTTCCCTTCCCTTCCCTTCCCTTCCCTTCCCTTCCCTTCCCTTCCCTTCCCTTCCCTTCCCTTCCCTTCCCTTCCCTTCCCTTCCCTTCCCTTCCCTTCCCTTCCCTTCCCTTCCCTTCCCTTCCCTTCCCTTCCCTTCCCTTCCCTTTTTGTGCAGTTCATCTATGACTGATTAAGTCAGGAAGTTTACAAGCCAAGTTTCAATCCTGGCTTCTAGATTTTATGGCTTGTAAAGGAAAGTGTTCCCTATACTTTCCACCTGCCTTAAGATTCAATGCATTTCTGGGGTGCTACTACCTTTGGTTGGGGTGGCCAGGCTAGTTACAGAGCTGATAGCCTTGCTCTTCTTATGCAGAGTACGTCTTGCAGTTGTTGCTGCTCTTTCTGTTTCCCTCATGATGCTGAATGTATTTTCTAAAGATCTGGCCTCACTATCAGTGATTTCATCAAGTGTTTGCTAGGGGGGGTGTATTTTTTTTCTGCTGCCCATATTACTTTGCCCATATTACATATGCCTTGTGGCCCCAGTAAATGCCTGTTGTGTGGACATGGTCAGAATGATATAGGGGAAACTTTGTGTGCAGTAATGAATAACTGGGTTTCTTAGGGCTTGTTCTGGCCACCAGCCTATAGACATCCTCCCTCTTTCTTTGTCCCAAAGGATGTTTAAGAAGTTTAGATGAAGTAGAACAACTTCAATGGGCAATACTGAGAAAGACTTGCCTCTGAGGATCTTACATTGCCTGGGAGGAGGGAGACCTAAGTTCAGTCATTGCTCCAAATCAGGCAGGGGAATTGACAGTGTGTTCTGAGTATTACAGCACTGGCTAGATTTACTAGGCTGTGGCAGCAACATGGAACCTTCAGCTTGCTGCATTCTGTGTTGGGTTGGCTGTACTCTACAGACAGCTGTCTGATGAACTCTGTTGAGGTGATGGATAGGTGTCTTAATTTTCGAAGGCTGTCAGGTCTAGGTATGGTCATGTTTAAGCAGTTTCTAGTCTTGCTACCAGTAGAAATTCAGGGGCCTTTGTGAAGGTATTGCAACAGAACAGTGATTTTTAAGAACCCCAATGGCACTTGGAGAATGGATTTAAGAATCTAAATCACTTTTACCCTCAAAGTGTGATGCCGATAAGGAAGTAAGAACTTCCTGTTCTTACCTGATGTCTACCTCGCAGTCTGAAAATATTGAAATACTCCTCCAGAGGTCTCATCACTAAGAGATGCAGACTTCTAAGGAATAAAATTTTCTGCTTCTACCTATTTTCTTAAGCTGGATATGAAAAATAGGCCAAAGGATTTCTCTGAATCAATTCTTCCTTCAAGTCATATAGTGGTGGTAAAGCTAGAAAAAGTATTTTAGGGTGACATGCAAACCACAGTCCTCCTTTGCTCTGAATGATCAGTACTGTGATGCTCTATTACCTGATGGACAGAAAACCATATATGTATAGTAAAGGATTCTGATAATGTAAATTCTGTCTTAAAATGTATGTCTTTGTTAAAAATACAGTGAGCTGTATGCATTGGGATTACAGTGGTAGTTTTAGGATGTGGAATAAAATTCAAAACCAGGAGCGTTTTCCAAAGATAACTGACGATTTAGCAAACAAAGTTAGAAAAAGGTCTCCTGCCATCATTCAGACACATGACTCATTGCTGGCATCTATTTTCTCTGGGGTAACAGAAATCAGGGAATTCAGAATGCTGGTTAGAGTCCTACATAAATTACTTCATATCTAGTGACATGACCTCCTGAAGCAGCAGTCTGGCTGCAAAGTGTCTTGTAGCTCTTATTTTATTTTTTTCTGCCAGGGCATCAGAATTAACTCTTCTAAAATTCAATAAAAGCATGTAATGAAGAAAAAAAAAAAAAAAGGGGAAATGTATGAATTTTTGCAGCTGAAAGAACAAATCCCAACAGATAGCAGTGAATCTTACCTTTTCTGAATATGTAGAAGGCAATTAGATCTTTTTATTATAGAAACACAAAGGAAATTCTCTGGGTGGAGCTGGTGTGAGGTAAGTACATATGGTGTGTACCCAATGGTTGGAGTTTCAGAGGTGCCAGAGTAGCATTCAGATACTTGGAAGATGCCAAACTCTTCTAGTAGAGTATTTTATGCTATTCAGTCACTAGCTAACACATAAAATGACTTCCAAGGCACAATGAATATTAGCTCTGTTTGCTGCAGTCCATTGGACTATTTCTGAGAGACTACAGAACTTTCCATGTGATGGTTGGAAGGTCTGCCTGCATAGACATGACATTACTAAACTAAAAAGTAACCTCTTTCTTTCCATTTGGTGCAAGTATAGCCCAAAATTCCCTTTTCTGTAATACATCAAATTGAAATAGTGGTGCTGAATGATGAACAAGTCTACTTCCTCTACCACATGTAATTAATTTTTTTTCCCAAATACCTGACTAAGTCTTTGCAGGTAATTGGTAGTTAGGTAATCTGCCTATTAACTTCTTCATTTCTAGCCAGTCTCTAGTTAATAATCAATAGTCCTCTTTTCTAATGAAGAATTGGCCTTGACATTCTGACCTTTGTGCAGTGTTAAAATAACATTGATCGTTATCATTATCATATGTCCTTGATATACTGTATAAGGACAAGGATATCAGTTGTAAAGTACAGGAACACTTAATAAGCTTGGATAAATAATTGTGATTGGCTAAACAAGTATACACAGCTTTCTGGGCAAAGATGTGTGGGAGAGGATTAATAAAATGTTGTATATTAGTTCTGTCTCCAAATCTAAATAGAAGACAATCTCCCCAAAGTTATATGGAAGATGTACAAAGACATATGAAAGCACTCTATATCATAGTGTCAAACTGGAGATGGGGTTATGTTTCACATAGTATTGGACATCTCCAGAGAAAAGATCTTTCTCGCTCTGTAGTTGAATACTCCCACTGGTCATTGCTCCTTTCTGTGACTAGAGTGAACCTTTACCAGTTTTAGTGAGGAAGGAAGCCTGTGGATAACACATCAACTATAGTAACTCAATTTTCATTTTTTTAATTTTACTCTTTTCTGGTAGTCTCCTCCCACTATTAGTAGAGCTTCAAAACTTTTATCTATTGTAGGGGCTTCTTTTTTCCTGAGAGAAATAAAAATATTAATTGTGTCCTCTTGGACTCTTTAAATAGAACTTGAGGACCATTTATCATCAGTGACATACTACAGACCAGAGCATGGTCTATATTTGGATCTTTTGACTAAGGTACAATGTCTAATTTCAAAAATAATGGTACTGTAAGTCTTATTTTACTATTCTTCCGTAATAATAAGATCTTTGTCTTCTTCCAGAATTTATACCCTACTATTAAATAAGGAAAATCTTTTGTACAGTAGGTGTAAAATTACATCACTGTCAAGCCATTATTTTAAAAAGAAAAAAATCAGATGTGCTATGCTAAGATTAAAAATCAGAAGTGAGTTACATTGAAAAAGTCTACTGCAAAATGATGGTACCCACTGGCAAGTCTTCTACAGCAACCTAAAGATACCTTAACTTTGTCTGGTGTTGCAAACTTAGTTATGGTTGACATTTTTGTGCTTTGAATGTCAATTTCAAAAGCAAGGTTTCTGGAAATTACATTAAAACAAGGACCTCTAAATTATGTTGAAATAGATTTTGGGAATTCATGCCTTTGTTCTGGAACATAAACACAATCTCCAAGTATCATTTGTTTTCTATTTATAAATACAATTACGTTCATGGGGGTAGATGAATTTATACAAATTCTTTTTGAGAATTGACAGATACATTTATAATTATACCCAGCTGCATTATATCGGCACAGGTTATGTACCTCAAGAGTAAGCAGAGTTGCATTAATTCGTACTAGTTCTTCTGTTGCAACATGACCTGCGGGCTGCACAAGGCAGTGTGGGTGGGATGAGAGGGGGATACCATGGCTGCCCGGGCAATGGGTGCCTGCCAAATGAAATAAGCTTATGCTTTTTGAGATCTCTAAACCAAGGTATAACATCTTAAATTTATGTTCAGTAGTTTATATGTGTATACAAAATACAGTTTGCTGTTTAAAAATATTAAAGTGATTTTTATTAAAAATGCACAGGAACATCTTGTATGTGGGCTGAGTTAGCTAACTATAGTCTTGAGTTTCTCTCCACATACGTGTCATGCTTCTCTGCAGGAAAGAACTACAGCAGCTATATGATATGCTGCTTTATTGATTGTCATGAGGGATAGATTCCTAAATAATTGTCATTTTAAGGCTCCCAAATATTCCATTTACAACTTAAATATTTTATAAAAGTA
This sequence comes from Athene noctua, assembly GCF_965140245.1. Taxonomy (NCBI): domain Eukaryota; kingdom Metazoa; phylum Chordata; class Aves; order Strigiformes; family Strigidae; genus Athene; species Athene noctua. The sequence continues at coordinate 17,786,911 of NC_134041.1, read as the reverse complement.
TTTTATGAAAGTTGGGACACTTGGAAAATGTTTAATGTTAAAGTATAAGACACTTGAGTCTCTTCCTTCAAACATCATTTTAGTTTTCAAAAATGAATAAATAACAAGACTCTTAGCACTTATTTTTGAGTCTTCTCAGTACTATTTAGAAGTGGAGTGAGAGCAGCTATTATTATCTTTATAAATATTTGGCACTCCATGGCCTTGATATGCAATTGTGTCCATTCAAAGAATGTCTAGTGAACAAAGGAACTGGACTCAGGGCATGAATGTTATGCTGAAGCAACTAAAAGATACAAGCCTTGTCACTTCTTGTCTCATTTTCATTAAGAAAATCATGTGTTTTAGCTTCAGGGGGGTGGTGATGAATCAACCATGTGACTAAAGGCAGGTGGCCATCTTAAAGCAGCTCTTATCTCTAGTAAAAATAAGAAATAAAAGAAAGGGATTGGGGGGGGGGGGGGGGGGGGCAGTGTTCAGCTCCATAAAATGTTCACTTACTGGGCTGCCATGAAGTAAATATTTTTACAAATATATTATTTAGTACAAGGGAAGTTTTTCCTGGAGAAGGCAGATAAATGTGCTTGCTATGGGAGCTTTATGGCCACTGCAGGCCCAACTGTCATTCCTTCGGTACTTCCTGTCAGTCTGACTAAACTCTGTCATCCTTCAACCCAGTTTAAATTAACAGGTAATTTGTAAATGTCACTTCAGGTTAGGCCGCTCATTTTGTTTCTACTCTACCAATGCAAAGTCTAGGACTAATTTTTCTTGTCTTCTTTTAATAGGATTTTCATTTATAAATAGAATTATGTTCTGAAAATAAATTACAGTAAGTGATGCACAGAACTGGTAGCAGCAGCACTTTCATAGAATTTCAAGCACCTACATCAGAAGAGATTAATAAAAACACTTCAAAGGCTAAATTCTATTTAAGCAGAAGACAGCTTTTGGTTAATATTTAATCTGAGTAACTGAGATCTTGGTTGAAAATATAATTTTTTAATATCTAAATTAATTTGCAAAACAAAACCATTAATTTTGCCTGAGAGCTTTCATAGTGCAAAAGTTTCAGTAATTTATTTGAAAAAAAAAAATTAAAATGTAATTCTGTAGTAAAAGTCCCTATTTTAATATGGAATTTATTTCTAACGCAATATATTATATTTGATCAGCAATACTGCTTTTTTAATGCCTGCCAATACATTGTATTGAATAATAAGAAGAATCAGATTTTTCATGGTTTTTATTTGTAGAAGAGATTATGTTTAGATTCAGTATTAACAAATAAACATCACCCATATCTTTAAAGATAGTATGCAACTGAAAAAAACTACCTTTTCACTATAATATAGGCATGCATGATAGGACCTGATATAATATTTTTCGTTATCATGGGTTTTGAAGGGTTATAGATACAGTATATGCTTTGATTATTCACCTCCTAGCAATCTCAAGCCCAAGTGATCTGGGGGAGCTGTTTGCATACAGAGAATCCTGTGCCTTTCTTCTGCTTTCTAGTGGTAAAAAGCATCTTTTTTTCCCCCCACCTCTCAAGGAAACCTAGCATCTTTCCAGCAGAGAGACTCAGTTAATGTATGGAAGGGAATCTCAACACCTTCTGGTCCTTGTAAGTTTCCTAGGCTCGGGCAGGGGCTTGACTTTCCCCTCATAGCAAAAAACATAGTCTAATCAACTCTTTTGGCTTCAGTAGTAGCCAAATTCAGCAGTGAGGAGTGCAGGCCAAAATCCAGTCTTTCTTTCACTAACCTCTCTCCATGTTCATTTTATGCTTTTCTGCTGTCATCCCATTCACTTATTTTCTGCATATTCTTACTCCTCTTATCTTATTTTTTCTCTCATTCTTTATGTTAAAGCATTTATCTGGATTTTTGTGACCCTTTTTATTCTTGTTGATTATGTTTCTAATTGCTTCCAGCAAGTCCCCTTTAATATTCCATCAATACACAGAAGTGTTCTGTAGTAGTTGCACAGATGTTCATAACAGACAGAGTATCTGGAAGACAAAGGTATCCAATGTGGATAGTGTAGTAGTAGGGAGGATTCTTCTCAGTGACTTGGTGAGCAGAAATTCAAGAACCATAGCAAAAAGGTTTGGCACTGGGCCACCAGTGATGAGTGATTACATTGGCTGCTGCTCTGGTAATTAACATATAAGAGATATCTACATGGGAGATTGCAATATAATATGACACAAGTTAACTAACTCTCTTTTAAAGAGTTGCTTTCTTTAAGTTGGCTTCAGTGTCATTGCTTCAAGCCTCCACTGAGACAACATCTGTATTATTTAAAATCTGGTGTCTGGATCCTAGTTAAACGTGTAAGCACATTGTAAATTTATTCAGACTGTTACTGTAAAGGCTACTACAGGTGGTTTAAAAATGACATTTTTAGTGACATTAGCAGTATCAGAGCCCAGTATCAAATACTGAAAAAGTAATTTTCATTGTGCATTAATACTGACTTATTATCAGAAACATAACTTTTCTATGTAAATATTAACTGTTTTGTTTAAACATTAAAGGTCTTGTTTTATTCTGAATGTTAAATTAGCATTAGTACAGGAAGAGTCTAGGACTTGAAAAGAGCCATGATTTATTAAGTACTAACAGAAGTTCCCCCACCCTGATTCATGATAATTAGTAGGAATGCAAATCCAGTTGGAATATCATTTATTTTCTTGTGCATTAGTGGATTTTAACTGTAAATTCAGCATCAGTCCAATTTTCTACATAGTTTACCTTAACATGGTTTCACAAACTGATCAGCTCAGATTTGTTACATTTTCCCACTGTATAACATACAAAAGATTTTGTGGTGAAACAGAAGTAAGCTTGGATCTTCTCTGTATGGCCTAATGTGAATCAATACAAGGGAGTATGATGAAACTTAGGAAACTGACCTTTATGTGAACCAACTGCTGGTGTTCATGAAATTCGAACTAAGACTTGGTTCTAGGAAGACTGTGAAAGAGCTAATATTCTGAAATGCTGACAAAAAGGAATCCACTGTGAAATAAATGCCTGTCTGCCTGTCTGACCATCAGAATTAAAGGAGAGAAGTAGAAATTTATTGCTACCTGTCCCAGAGACAAATATGTGAGATAGATGTGCACTGCTTTCTCCAGGATGACATCTAGAGGAGCACTTATTGTCTATCAAAGTTATTGCAAAAAGAACTGCTGTGTCAGTTGCCCTAACTCCATTTAAATACACAGAGATTCTTTGAGCAATTAACTGAGCAGTACTTTGGGTGATTCTTTGAGGTGTTTGTGTTCACTCTACATCAAAAATTCACAGAAAGTAAGGTAAGATTCACATTTATCTTTTAATCAGAATATTTTTTCCCTTCTTTTTTTCTCACTTTTAGTTTACTTGAGAAGGTCAAATGAGTATGCACTTGACATTTACTGCAGGGAGAAAACGGTGGAGGTCTATCTATGATCCTCCTTTTACAGGCAGGAGATTAAGCAAAAATTCAGAAGATTATAATTTCACTAATTTAATGAATTACCTTTTTTTATGCCTGAATTTTCGTTTCATGATAATTGTCTAGATCACTATGTCTCTTAATGCAGAAGATGTGAATGTTCCCAAGAAGCCACATCATACAACCTAGCAGGTGTTTTTTACATGTTGTTCCCTTTTTCAAAACTGGATCACGCTTCATGAATCGCACTTTGTTTATCAGTTCTTGACTGAGAGCTAGAGGAGTTGAAGGTGGTGTTTTAGGCTGCACAGTAGTATGACGTTCACTATCCTAACATCTATCTAGCTATCTCTTGGTGGGAGATAGATGGGCACGCCATATTCAGGTATTAATGTCTATGCTAATCAAAAGTTGTGATATCTGAGTTTGGGATTTTTGAAGCACAACACTGAACAATGTGTTGTAGTGACTATTTCTAACACCTTTCTGTATGACAGATCAGGCTTTTAAATATAAAATTAGTGATAGTTTAATTTAATCTCATACTTCAAAGTATGTAACCATTTTATAGAATCACCCTAAAAAGTTTTAAATTACTGCCCCTGGGCTGATGCTTTGGTTTAGGATTAGGACTAGATGATAACTTCAAGCTGCAATGATAACAGTGAATATGAACTTCATATTATTTTATATGAGTTTTCAAACACTGATTTTTAGCACTTCAATTTCTGGTGTCCAAACAGAATCCTTCTGGACTGATTTGAAACATGCTTGAAGGGAGCAGTTATTCCACACTAAGGAAAACATAGGCTGAGATTCTCTCATTTTCTATCGAGTATTGGGGAGATTTGAAGCATAAGGTTTAGCAAATAACTAGCAGTTGAGACAGATGAGGGCAATCTTCCTCAAAGCTGTTGCGTTAGACTGAGACAAGACTGCATCCATGTACAAATGAAAAGTTTATCTTTGCAAGCAGGAATGCTATAGTTTGACTATTTTTCAATTAAAAGTTGGATTCCATAGTGCATTGAATCTGTCACAGTGAAAAATGTAGGCTGATTGTTAATAATACTGCTCTATAATTATTACTATTATACAGTCCAGATACCTCATGAGGGCATGATCCTCTGATTCTATTTGGTTTTGTATAGACTGTAGAAGAAGCAATTCCTGAGCTGTAAGGTTGGTAAGCTAAGTATAAGACTCATACAAGTAGATTCAAGAAGCTTTTCTGTTGTGGTTATTGATGTTGTTGCTGAAAGCAATCTGTCACAGTGAGAGCTACCCCCTTTTACCCTTACATTGCATGCTCGTTTTCTCGTTTTGACATGTTAGGTGTTGAATGGCTAAGAGTGAATTTTCTTGTTAAAGGAGGTGATTTTTCAATATTAAAAACCCCAAAAAACCTTTTAAAATATTTTCTTAAATTTATAGAGAGTTTAATAAAAAATGTTTCAACACAAGATTATTGAAATATATTGCCTTCTTCAAAACAGAGAATTACAAACACCCTCTGCAGAATACTTTAATGTAATTTTAGAGTGAAATAATTACTTGGAGGTGCCTGTGGTACAAAGTTTAGCACCTTTTTCCCAGGGATATATAATTATGGATTGAAGAGGACAAGAAATTGGTGTGGACAGGTGTTCTCTCACAGCATCATTCGCCTTAGTGGACTGATGACAAGTGAATGCTTGTAATAGGAGATAAAATTCAAGTTTAAATGTTTCTTCTCCAGCCAGATGACTCCTAAAGGTGTAAAAGCATGTATCTTTGTTGGGCCATCCATCTGTTTACAAGACACACCAGTTGGCACTCTTGCTGTATTAGCCACAACCTAGACAACAAATACTCATTGTAAGACCTCTTTGTTACTAACTGGAATAATTAGATTGAAAAATTCCATTTTGTTTTAGAATTTTGCTGGAAGTGTCCTGCTATTTCAGAGAATAATATGAGGGGAAACACACTGCTTTGTCTGTGTTCATTAATGTTACTGAGAAGCTCTGGTGCTCCCATGGAAGGAGCAAAGACTTGCCACTTGGCAGCAGTGAGAAGCATGTCAGGATGTGGCTTTCACTGTCATCATGAAGGAAGCATGAAAGTTTGGCTAAATCATGAGCTGCTATAAAAAAATCCAGTCAGTGTTTGCTTGTTTGCTTCAGGGGGAGTTGTTAGAGTTCAGCAGCTAAATTCTTCATTTTAGAATTTCTTTTTTTGTATTTTTTCTGTCTCAAGATTTAATCTCTCCCTCCTGGGTTGCATCTCGGAGTTGCGTGCCTAGAGAGCACAAATATTCCTTCCTTCCCCAGAGCTGCTGAAGCAGAGCAGACAGTGATGCTGCCAGCACCAAAATGTGGGCATGTAGGCACTTGAACACCAGAACTGAGAGTGAGAATAAACTTCCCTGTTATCTCCGTGCCCTTCTGCTATATCCTGGGACCCCACTTCATTCAATATGAAGAAGGTAGAAACAGTAAATTGGTAAGCTGGTTATTGGAGCTGGGAGAAAATTCTAGGAAAAGGGTGATATGATAAGACTAGGGTGAGGAACAGTAAATACAAGAAAGACTCCCACTTGACAAGGAGAGAAAAAAGCAGATCAGTTAAGGAGGCTGGCAACTGAATGTTGTCCTGGAGAACTGGATTCTTATCTTATGTCTCTCGAGCTGGAGAAATCTTGTAAAAAAGCTGAGTAACTGAGTTCTACAGTAAAAGTTAAAACCCCACATTCCTCTTTGGCCTGAGAATCCCTGAGGCAGGGGAAGCTGGGAGGAAGAGCAAAGGGGAGACAGATCTGCCATGTGCTGTTTCCAGCCTGAGACATGCCAGGTTTTGCACATAGTCTTTTATTATGTCTGAATGTCATTTCTGCTAGCGGGGACTTGTGTCTTTTAAACAGATCATGGAAACTTGAGGACCATTCCTGATCCAGTGTACAGAAGCCTGGGCCTCCTAGTTGTGCCAGTGTAGACAGAGAGAGGAGGGGAGAAAATGGTCACCCTCATCTACAGCAAGAGCTCCCAGCTCTGGAGTGCTCATATGAATGGGTCTCCAAGAAAGTGTGTTTAGTTGTCAGTCCTCCATGCAGTATTCCCAGAGATGGAGCAGCAGAGGTTGTTGATAAAAATGTGGGAGTTAGTAAAGTGCCATCACAAGGTGAGGATCAGCGCAGGCCATAGCAGAGGTGGTACAGGGCAGGAGCCAGGCAGTTGGGGCAGCACCTGGCAGAAACAATCGACACCCCTGGCTTGATCCAGCCTGAGCTAGGCCTTGCTACCCAGCAGGAATGGGTCATTTCCAACTACATGCTGGAGCGGAAAGCAGCCAGCTGGCCCCACATGAACTCTGGAGAAAAAATGTGTAAGGTTTAAAGTTATAGTTTTATAAATCAGTCATTCCCTGCTTATCTACATGGGCATAGTTCTCTGTTCTACCTTTAATGAAAATATGGGTTGTTAAACTGCTTCTTTGAAAGTGGGGAAATTGGGTTTCTAGTTTAAGCCAGAAAACTTAGTGTAATTATCTCTAGGTTCATTATGATGGCTTGACTTTTTGTGGTAATTCCCATAAATTTAAACCCAACCCTTGCTGCTGCCAGTGGCAACAGTATTACACTTGTGTCAGCTGACCCAGAAGTGTGGTTTCATTACCCCACAGAGGTACGCTCTGATTTAGTGAAGTGCTTCATAACTAGAATAGGTCAATAGGAAGTGCACTTGAACAAATACAGTGTTGCATAGTGCTTAATATTAAGGAGAAACAGCATTAAGCATCTCAGAAGAACCCAAGATGAGCAGATATCTTTAACCTTATTAGCTCTGTGCCTCAGCTTCCCGCTTGTAAAATGGTTTACAATTAAATGAACCAAAGGGATGTTATGAAAATAAATTCATTAATGTTTGAGAAATATTCAGATACTATACCATGGAGGGTAATAGACTGTCCCAAAAGTAAATGAAAATTCTTTGTTCTGTAAAATACAGTTTGAAGAGAGTGTGCACTGAGAAATATGGGGGACCACTCTCTGAACAGTGAGGATAACAGAGTTGTTGAATACCTGTCCTGCTCATTTGTTGAGCACCATCTACCTAGGAGACCAACTGAAGTGAATATTTCCTGTGGGAAAAAATAATAATGTAATCATATAATTTGAAATGACATTGTAAATCACGAATTTAAGGAGGAATGAGTTAAGATTATATGAGTGTTAGTGCTACCTTAATTGCAGCCACAATGAGCCACATTGCTTATTACATTCCTTAGCATTGCTTGACTTTGCAACAGCAGTGCCTTTTTAATCTAGTAGGTTTCTGAAGGAGTCTTTGAAAAAAATGAAATTAAAAGCAAAAAAAATTTTAAAAGATCAGCTAAATCTGATACTTGGGAGTAATTTTCAGTGTCACACCCAGGAATTCAGGAGTGGAACAACCATTATTGCTAATGGTAGCTGTATGGCCTAATCCCACCACATTGCACTGGATATTTGTACAAGTGTAAATATATAAAGACCACTAGGTACTCTTTGCAAAGTACTTACTAGGGGCTATTTATAGTACTTCTCAAAATCTTGTGATAGAAAAACTACTTTTAAGAATCATGGTAAGTCTGGGCTGTATTAGCTGTGCACCCAACATCCCTAAGAAAGGAAGAAACAAGGTAAAATGTTTGTCGTTTTTTTCCTAACTGCTCTTAGTCTGTAGCAGGACTTTATGTATTTTATTTGCATCAGAAAATGCTTCTTCAGACACAAGCTTTGTGGCTACATACTCTGGAGAAGCAAGTTGAATCCAAGAGTCATATTCTGTCCCTGGAGCAGAGACATCCCCATGAACCTCCATCCTTTGCTGATGGCAGCTGTGGGATGGAATGGGTGTGAGTACTTTTCAGGTAGTGGCACAGCTGGTGTTTCCTAACCAAACCTTACGTTCTCCCAGGATAAATGGGGGAAGGTGTCTGCACATAGTCATTTGTATGCCAACAAAGAGTATTCTTTTTAAGTGGCTCCCCTCAGGGTCTTGACCTGGAAAACCTGCTCTTAAAGATAACCAGATTAATAAAGCAAGGGCATGAGCTGTTAGGAGGCAAATTACCTATTCATCTGATCCAGGTAGTTGCACTTAAATAGACATGAGAGGCAGGATTAAACAAAGCAAACCAAAATTTCATTTATATCTTCATGTCCCTGTGTGGATTTTAAAGGAAATTAGGGAAGAAATGTATTGGACTGTATTTCTTGGGCTTAGTTGTGTTAAGACACTGCAATGCAGTTACATTTTGGATTTTGTATTTGACTTTACTGATTCGTGTGTTGTAATGTTATTAAAAATACTCTAGGTAGACTGATAATGAAGTAAGATTAGGCTATAAAGTCTTCCTGACACATAATAAAAAACTCTACTATTTTAGATATTAGCACAGAAAATCAAAGGTATTTGATTTCTAAAATAGTGAAAGAGAGTCTTATCCCTCCAAAGTCTATGCTGAGTCAAAGCAGCACGCGGAAATAATGCAAGTAGAGCACAGCACAGCTGAGGAAAGGCTGAGAATGGGAACATGATACTCGCTGGCTTATGTTCCTCAGCAGTACATGCAGAGTGGCCATAGGTGTGCATCTGGAGCAAGGCAAGGCTTGATCTCACTCAACTGCCTCTGGCTCCCTTTCAGTAGGGCTTAGCTAATCTGTATATTTGTAGATGTAATAATTTTGGCAACTTCACTGAAAACATGATCTGTTTGATTTCACTGGTCATTTACAGTAAGCGGACTCCAACATCATTCATGTTGAAAGCTGTTTGTTCATCAACTGCTTGTGAGAAATATGTCATCTGCTTAAGAAAACTGCCACAGTTCAAGACTAAAAATACCATACTGCATTAGCCAATTTGTTCAGGGAGGTTTTCTTTCAAATTTGTTTCTAGCCCATGCTCAGAAAATATAAACTACTAGCTGGTCTGGTCTCCTGAAACACAAGTATGTAGCTGGAAAGAACAACTTGTATCAGCTGGGCAGATATAATTAAAGTTTCAGGCTTACTTCATACCCAGGTGGAGACTTTGAAAGACTTAAGGGAATTTAGTGCTAATCCAAACCTAGTATCTTCCAACCGATGACATGATGGGCAGCATGGAACTGTAATTGGAAGGGCATTGGAGGGGGACTTGGAGAGATTACAGAAGAGAGAGAAGAGAGGATTAGACAAGCACAGGCATAAGTACAGCAACTTCAGAAAATTACCTAATGCAATGCAGTTCTTGTGTCTTTATGATATTCAGGATCCTAGGCTTGTCAGAGAGTACAATACTTCACACCTCTCAGAAATCTGCATCTGAGTGCAAACTGTCAAAGCCTTTGCAAGCTAAAGGAAGTCGCTTAGGAAGATCTGGCAATGTCTCCTGTTAATCTTGCCATACATTAAATCATCTGTCTTATCTTCAGATCTGGCAATGCAGGACAAGTGATCAAGATTCAAGATGCTCTTCCATACATCATGTGGCACATGGCCTCACAGATGTGGGGGTACATGATCTATCTGCACCCACAGATCTTGATTAATGTTGAGATAGCCTCTTTGAAAGGATTTTTTGGGAAGACTCCCTTTAATTGACATGGCATCTTCCACTGTCTGGGAATTCCTCTTTGCCGTGTCATATAATTGTTTATTCCAACAAGTGCTCAGGAGCTACAGTTAGGGATTAAACCAAGCTGCAAGCATGTACATCCCGGTTTTATGGCTTTGCCTCCATCTTCTTTTCTTAATGTTGCTTTCACATTATCTCTGTCTCTTCCCACTTCTGCTTTTCTTTTCTTTACTTTTATTGGTACTTTTCTCCTTGATTATGTCCTCCCAAACAATTTATTTCCTGTCTCTCATTTGGAATGGATCTTTATGCTGTTCTTTCACTGCCAGCCTTCTTGCCTCTACCTGATGGTTAGCAGTCATTTCTAGCCGTAATGTGAGAGAATTTGGCATGCAGCGGAGTGCTAGTCTTAAGGAGCAGACACTGCCCAAATGGACAGCATGGGAAATGCAGTGAAACCAGTTGAAATCCAGTATGACCACTTGAGATCCAAGTCAGGAAAGGCAGATTTTAAAATTAAATGTTGTATTGCAAGGTGGGGAAAGGAAATTATTGAAGTCTGTTTCCCTTACAATGAAGGGTGGGACATATTTTTTCTAATTTTACTTAGTATTATATTTTTAAGGAGCTATTGCCAATGAAAAACTATATTACTCTAGTTGATCCAAGAAGGCAGATAGAAACTTTGGATAGCTCCAATTACAGAAGAAACTGAGATAGGTAATTCTGTGAAGTTATCTTGTCTGATGATAAAATCCTGTTGTACTTGCACATAAGAGGCATTAGCCAGCCCAAAACAGTTCCTCTGTCCACATCACCAAACCCTATGTAGCAGCATTACCAGGAGAACCTTCTAGGCTTCTCTTAGCTTACACAAACTGAGACTCGCTTCCTTCTCATTGCTTACATGCCTCCATCATGCTTTCAAGCAAGATTCAGCAAAAACATTTTTTTAGATAATTTTCTGGACTCATCTTTGTGGGTTTTTTTTTTGTTTGGGTTTTTTTTTTTTTTTGAGCTGTGCTATGAATATTTCAGTTGTCTCAAGTAAGCATGAGCAAGCCAACATCAGACATCCACTTTTTCCTGACACCGTCCTTTTTTTTTTTTCCTTTAAATGATACCTGCATTTTGTGTATCCCTTTCTGTCCCACATACACCTTCAATACACCTGATTTAATTTTTTTAAGATCTTTTGTGGTGATAGCACCCAAACTTTATTAGGAAAGGCAGTTTCCATTCCAATCCTAACAGACCTATGTTTCGGTAAGATTCGGCCTGGAGTGATGGGGTGTTTTCATCAATATTGTCACATTGTACTATTGGCAATGACGTAATAGCTTGGCTAATTAAATTCTAGTAATATGCACTTACATGTCTGATCACTACTAAAGCTATTCATTTTATATCATTTTAATCTTTAAAATGTAACAAAAGCTATTTGAAATGAGTGGCTTACTGTAAATGAATGGACAGAGACCACAGTCAATAAGTAAAGTGCTCATTCACCAAAGTGCTTTAGCAAGGTTTTATTTTGTTAAAGATTTGAAGCTGGACATAGTGTTGAACTGAAGCCCATCAGCCATTCCCATCATTTATTTAGATTTACTAAATGATCTAAAAAGAGATTCAAATGCCAGCAAAAAAAGGTTGGGCAGAAGGACTACCAGGCTAGTCCTCAGCAATCGCACTGTCGTGTTTTCGATGCCACTGAAGACAAAATGCTCTGCATCAAATTATGTGACACACCATGTTACATCAAAACACTTTGTTTTATGTTGCTTTTAATGTGAATTGATACAGTATATGACACAGGACTTGTGTTGCCCCATAACAAGACCCTGGAATCAGAACCACAGAATGGTTTGAGTTGGAAGGAACCTTAAAGATCACCCAGTTCCAACCCTCTGCCATGGGGGTGATATGACACCTTCCACCAGCCCAGGTTGCTCAAAGCCCCGTCCAGCCTGGTCTTGAACCCTCCCAGGGAAGGAGCAGCCACAGCTTCTCTGGGCAACCTGTGCCAGTGTCTCACCACCCTAGAATGCAACTCAGTGTGTAAATAAGGTGCACACTTAGGTGATGCAGGTATTGGTTTGAAGAGCAACTGTATGGCTTGACATCTTCCTCAAACTTCAACAAGTTTCCTGTAAAGTTAACAACCGCTTGCTAGTGACCCGGAAGAGAGGAATACACAAGATAAAATAACTATTAGTCCACAGCAAGTAAGTTTTCAGGCAGTTTATTAAACATTATCTTTGTTTCAAAGCAGTATGCTGGAAGAACATCCAAATGACTTTCAAAGCTTCAAGGATAATTTTTGTGTTATATTTTAACAATGTATTTTATCACTATAGCTCGCTTTAAATTTGCTTCAAATATTAAACAGACACTGGCTATAGTAGTTAGCTGAATTGTTTATGGGATCAAAATCAAACTAAACGTTCAGAAAATTTTCAGCAAGAGATTCCAGTTAATGAAAGCACCATTTGTGATGTGCTAAAACATGTATACACATAGGTATTGCCCCATTTATCAGACATGAGAGCTAATTACCTCATCCACTGCTATATTTCTTCCATCCTCTGCATTTCAATTCCCAATATTAACACATAGGTGGTCAAGCTGACCATCGAATAGCCTACATGAGCATGAATGCATTAAATAATTTAATGTTAGAAGAGTTTATTAAACTGCCACATTCTAATCAGCATGCGTACCTGCCTTCATTAATCTTGCACTGGTCCATGGTGTGTCTCTACAGTCGACATAGAGTGTGCTAATGTTAATAGGAGCTCTTAACAAACAGGATCAGTTAATCAAGGAAAATTTACTATTAGCCACATGACCATGCATACTGAAATCTAATTACAATCAGATTTAACCTCTTCATTACTGTATTCATCCAAATATTTTTGTTATCACTTGTGATACTAAAGTATTCCAAACTAAGACATGATTATACTAACTTGAACAGGAAATACTTATATCAACACACTTTTATAAGAAGGGAGACTTACCTTTTGCAATGTTTTCAATGTATAATTTTATATGGCTTATATTTATTGCCAGAAGCAAGAAACCTAGTACCACTTTTTCTCATCCAAAACCTGGCTACAGGAAATAATTGCTAGAATGGAATGTTGAAAAATGAACTTCAGTATTCAGGATTAATTCAGATGGAATTTAGGACTTGGTAAAATGTCAGTTAGCACTGGATATGGTGGATATAATTTAGAATATACAGTGGTTTTAGCAGCTAAAGTGTTTTAAGCAATGTATTTCTTTCTGATATCAATTGAACCATACTATTTTATATCACTTGGCTATTTTCATTAGATCTTTGACTGTGATAAGCAATTAAGCTCCATCAGTGGCTGTGATTCTCTGAGTCTGTTCACAGAACGCAAGAGGCTGGAAGGGACCTCTAGAGACTTAGTCCTTGACAGAGACAGGGTGAATGGATATAGTTCCATTTTAGAGCTACTGATTTTTATTTATTTTATTTTATGTTATTTTATTTTTTAAATGTCCTTTTTCTGTATGCAGAGAGTAGACAGTATTAGTTCAGAGCAGAGAAGGTCAAGTCTGATTCTTTAATTAGGAATCTGCATGACATTTTGGGTGGAAGAGCAATGTATTTTGAACCATAATAGAGGGAAGGATTCTGAACTCCTTTGAATTGCTGAGAGAGTAATTTGCATCAGGAGTTTCTTGACTGAGAAACATACCTGCTTCATGGTAAAAAGTGTGGATTGAGTCATAGCAATGGCATTAGCTAACTTTTGGGTATGGACCAACCTCCAGCCTTGGGGACACTGTTGAGCCCTTTATTAGTCTCTGTCACTATGTGGCCTTTGCTGTCACTCTTCTCCCTTCAGCTCTTCCTCACCCCTTCTTCATTCTTCCTCCTCCTCCATTCTGCTATTTAAACTGAGTAACTTTTGCAAAGGAGATAAAGTCCCGAAATGGCTTCATCCTCTGGGATACCTGTTTGTTAAAAACCTGCCTTTTGGTGCATTTGAGTGGTAAAAAATGTATTTTTTGTGAGATGGGGTAAAAGTCAGCCCAAGACAGGATGGTAGAGCTGAGTCCAAGAAGTGAAATGGACTTGCTAAGGCAGATTTTTTTTTTTTGTTTGCTCCCTCTCCTACTGTTCTAACATCCTCTCTTTTCTCTTCTTTCTTGTCTTCTCTGTTACTTTAGATTTATTAGGTCCACGGGGGTTTGCATTTGCTTCCTTTCACCCCTAATCTTCTGTCTTTTGGCCTCTTTTCCTTCTCTCAGTTTCTTTTTGTATTTCTTTTTCTCATTTTGTAACCTTACTCTTGGACTACTCTTCTTACCTTACTAGCACCTTTAATGCAAGATGCATTGAAGCACTCCTTTGAGAGTGCATGAGTGTTTGAGGGTGTTTTATGCCGGTTCTGTGAAGACTTCTCTGTTACAGATAGGCCTTTTCATTATTGCAGCTGTAGGTTAACGTGGCTACTGTGCTTGATAGATGGAGCCTTACATCATACATAAAGCTCGGACAGTCGATGAGCTGGTAAGAACAAGGGCTGCTCTCCCTAACCTATCCTAGATTATCTAGTATCATTCTCTGTAGGGATAGTTCAGCTTTATCCTTGATGAAAACTGAGCAACCCAATCAACTGAACTTTTTATGTGTGCCAAAGACCAAATGAGTTTTCATGTTTGTCCCGTCACAGAAGCCACCTTCTGCTAAACTATACACTCTTTAAGGTATGTGATTGCATTTGGAATGAAGTCATGGCTGTCACCTAATTATCAGTTTGCTTCAGTATACTTACTCTGACGGCATCATGAACAGTACTTGTTGAATTTGGGGGAAAATGGTGCATTTTTAGGTCACTATCTAACTTGCAGAGAAACTGTAGGATAAAGAAGAATTTGACTACCATGAATGGGATGTAGTGCTGGTGGGATGTGGGAGAGAAGATTTATTCCAACCTAGCTGCTATGCAGTTATACTGCTTGTCTTTTCAGCATACTTTAAATTGTAACATATTTAGGGACTGTATTGGTATCTGGTGCTCTGAACAGCCCCAATAACATTGTCAGGGCTAAACAGTGGAATAAATATCACAACATAACAAGACCAAGATCTAATTCTTCATTAGCAGAATATCCTTCCTCTGCTCTGCTTACTTTTGTACTTTTGGTGCTTTCGATTGCAATTGCTGTGTAAATCTGACCACAAAGGAGAACACTGATAACTTGCTAAATGTACAAATCCAGCATGATAGAAGAATTTAATGCAATAGTATATTACTCAAACATAATGTAGTTTGGAAATGTCATATGATAATCCTACATAAAACCCTATTCATCAAAAGGCTTCTGCTGTCAGGTCATGATGATGCTTTGATTATTTTA
Source organism: Athene noctua (assembly GCF_965140245.1). Classification (NCBI taxonomy): domain Eukaryota; kingdom Metazoa; phylum Chordata; class Aves; order Strigiformes; family Strigidae; genus Athene; species Athene noctua. Next base: position 17,771,480 of record NC_134041.1, on the reverse strand, counting down.
CACATTATTTACACTGGATAGAGTTAGAAGGCATATTCTATGCATGATTCAAGATGAAAAGTAATCCTTTAAAAGAGAGGGTGTATTCTTTGTACAGATGTTAATTTTGATCATAGGAAAGGGGGGAGAAGTACGAATAATATTGGTCAGGACATAACAGTATTTTGAAATTACTCTTAAAAAGTGAATGGATGTATAACGTGAAAGTATTTTTAAAAATTTAACACTACATTAAAGTATCTGCTTGAGTTCTGTGACTGGGAATTTGTAAGCTAAAGGAGATATGACATTTGCTGTAATGAAATCAGGATGGCTAGAAAAAATATCTGAAAAGGGCCTAGACTGTAGAAAAGAAGGACAATTCAGCAAGATTTGTGGCATCATATATCACAGGGTAATGCTGAGATCATAGCAGCTGTTTAACACTGGAAATGTGTGTTTATCAGTCCAACTGAATAAACAAAATCAAAATCGAAAGAGGTAGAAATGACATGGAGTCCTGGTGCTGTTGTGCTGACCATTGCTGAAAGGGGCAGGTAGTCTGTGGCAAGCAGTGTATGGGGGAGAAGTCACACATTCATTAAATTATCATTGAAGGGTGGTCTGAGAATTACAGCAAAACCTGTGAGTAATGAACGCTACAGATGACAGCCCACATTTTCACTCTGCTTCCCCTTCCCTTCCCTGCCCCTCCCTGCCCCGCCCTGCCCTGCATTTTAAAGACCATGTTTTTCTTCCAGCAGCTCCCTATTAGGAGTAGATGATGTGTGTTGTCCTTGAGATTCACTACTGCTCTGTTTGGATTCACCATTGCTCTGTGAATTCTCCCGGTTTCCACAGGAAAATGAAAAATGCTGATGTAATTTCCCCTCACTTTTAAAGTACCTCTCCAGATTCAGTGTTTCCCTCTGTCCCTGACTTAACAAGCAGATTCCTACCAACAAGGTGATAAATATTGATGTTGTATTGATGACGCTGAAATTATCTTTCTCTATAACGATTTAAAGTAAATATTCTTTATGTAAAAGTTCAATTTGTAATATGTATATCAGAAGACAGCGGTAAATTAAAATCATAAGCTTTACTTAATTATGTACAAGTGTTCCAGTGGTCTACTGCCACATTTTACTGAAGTAAAAAGTGTTTGCCACTAAATATTGATGCAGTTTTATTCCTTTTTTATTATCATGCTTGCTGAATTTCCTACACACATCAAACAGTAGAGAAAATAAAATGGGGCATAAACAGTTTTAGAAAATTAATGTTATAGGGAATTCGCTGAAGGAGCTGGAAGGCCAGATTAAAACATTTTCCAGACCTGCTGAGAGCTTATCTTAAAACATGACCAAGATAATTGTTTTATTTTCCTCTACTGAAACATCTGGAATAAGTTCCTAAAAAGATAAGAAGTGTATGCACAAACTGCAACTGCAGCATAGTGTTACACTCCCACATAGCTTTTCATTTAATGTGTTTCAACTACCACCTGGCCAAACAGAGAGGAAAATTTAGTAAAACATGTTCAAGCTCGATGAAGTGTTCAATCTTTTGCTATTCCCTACCACTCCTCACATGATTTGTCTCCTGCTTCTCTTTCTCAAGGGCTAAATGTTTCAGGGAATCACAGTTTCTAGTCAGCGGAGTAACCACAACAAAGCTCTTCTGGAAATGAAAACTACATCCAGGCTCTTCTGCTTTTATCTGTAAATGAAACACACTCTTGTAAGCCTGAATCTGTTGTTGTAGACTGTGATGTCTAAGTGAGTTAGGCGCCAATTTATAAATCTCATCTTGGAAATCCCATCTGAAGAAAATTATTTCCTTATTCTTTATGATTATATGACATTAGGAGATAAAAGTGTTTTCACTAGAAAAACTTATTTGTAGCTGAGATTTCCGTTAACGAGAGTATGATCAGTTTTCTACACTGCCTGTGATTTATATACTGAAGATATGAGTGGATACAGCTTGAAAATATAGAAACACTTGTATTCAAAGTAAATGATAATATATTTCAGTTTAATGGCAAACTGTGAGATGCTAAGGAGGTGCTTTTCAGACAGAAAGCTATATCAAGTCTTTTTGCAACAATATGATACAATGCTGTCAATACCAAATACATCTAGAAGCAGGAGTGAGATACTTTTCTGGTAGTTCATGATCACCTCCAGGCATCCCTTCTAGGAAAATCGTATGAGAATGATGCATGACTTGCAAAAACACACTTGCTAATTCTTAACAAAAGGAAAAAGGGAATAATTATCCAATTGTAACAAATGTATGTGTGACACAGACAGATAACTCACAGCTTCTTGATGCTGCAAACCTGGTAGCAAGAGAAGTAAAAGGTTGTGAAGACCTTTTGAATGCCAGTTTCTGAGCTATTCTGTCAGAATATCCTTATTCTGCTAAAATTTAAAAATCAAAGCTGAAGTATTCCTTACTGTGTGATCTCATTGCTTTTTAAGTCAGGATTCTGACTTCTACTCCTTCAAAATGAAGGACATGCCAGCAGCAATATAATATCTTATGTCCAGCTGGAAATTACCACCAGAATCATTGTTTCAAAGGTTTTTTCTTGGAATAAATGCTGTTTCTGTGACTTCCTCCTCAGCTCCTGAAACACTGTGAAGAATAAATGAATGAAGGAGCCCAGAAAGTATACTTTCACATCTTCTCCCCCAACCTTTTTATTCACCATTGGAAAGTTCTGATTTAATGATAACAACAAATTCTATACACTTACTTTTTTATTTTTTGGTAGTTTGCCAAGAACTGCTCAATTTTTTTAAGTCAATATTTAATTGCATTTCAAATATTTTCAAAACAATGTTTCAACATTTTCAAAATGTAATGATTTGATTTGAAATAATTTTCTATTTCAAGAAAATTACTTGACTGAGACAAAAGAAGTACCCAGTTAGTGCCGAAATGCTATCTAAAATTTGGATGTGGTCTAAACCAAACATTTGACTTTTTGGTTTGCTGAGCATTTTATATTTTGTTTGTTTTCAGGTCATTCCAAAATGAATCCCCTCTTATCCCCTTTCCTTGGAATTGCAAGTGAGTCTTATTTTAATTTTAGATAACCATCTTATCTATTAAAAAGAAACAAAGAGAAGAAAAGTATAGAGATAAGGCACACAGGAGCTACCAAGAGTAACAAATGTTCATAGAAGTGCATTTCAAAGAGTCAAAGACAGACATTTAAATCCTGTTTCAGGTCACGTGTTTTACAGATCTCAAAGGCAGGAAAGCTCTATCTTGACTCAGGGTTTTTCTGAAAGCTCATTCTTGGATCTGAGTTTTGAGATGATTATAATTCAATCAGATGATAATGGTCCCATCTGGCAATAGAATAGCAAGTCAGCCGAGACTGATGAAGGTGACATTTTACCTTCTCCATATTCTTCATTCAAGAGCTCAAAAGACCTATAAATTTGATATCCAGCTCTTCCTCTTCACTTCCTGGCAGTATGTCCGATTTTCAGTCCTTTCCTTTTCCCTTTTTTTGCTGAGACTATACCTACATTTCATCTCCTGATGAATGTTGTAAAATCTTGCTTACTTCCTCACTCTTCATAACTTTTCCCACCTTAAATTTGCTGCTTATCTGTGCTTTGACTTTGTAAGTGTTGTCTTTTCTTGCTTCTTAGTAGCCTTAACTAGAGAAGGAATTCAGTATGAGCTTTGCTGTGTCTATACCATTTCTGCAATCCTTTCCACACAAATGAGGAAAGCTTAACAAAGGTAGCTATGCTTTTTTAATACCAATGCAGACTTTCCCAACAGTAGCCTGAATGCCATTACTTGGCATTGTGTTGTTTAGACTGGCATTTAATATCTGAATACATTAGTACCTTGTGCTTAATTAAAGCAAACAGTGATTAGAAGTCTCATGATGCTTCCTAATTCAATACCGAGGTCTATACTCATAAGATGAGACTGTAACTGCAGATTTTTTTCCTCAGGAGTGAGGTTTTCATGTGTAGTTCCTTGTCTGTGCCATTTGCTTCTTTATGCCATTTTGGTTGTGCCTGTACCTCTGTCAGTAAGAAAACTGTAAGCCTTGGGGACAAGAAGGCAGTAAGGGAGAGAGGGTTTTAATCCAAACTGTTTTGGTGTCTCATAGATCATCCGCTTCCCTTCTAAACAACACCCAGTCTAAACATGAGGGCATGTGCATACAAGAGCAGGAAGAGGCAGAAGTAGTATGTTAGGGAAGAGCTAGGAACCTCCTAAACTGGCTTCATCACTAACAAAACTGACACCATGAAAGGATAATATATGGTAGGGAAGGATGCAGTATTTGTGGTCTTGCATGACTGGAGTTACAAAAAGCTTATCTTGCTGTAGGAATGTTCCATGTAGGATTCTTGTGTTATTGGTCATTGTCCACCCAAATGGTACACCCTTGAAGACAACAACTACATCAATCTGTAGCACTCTGCAAATTTCCCTGAGATATTTTCAGCAAGCTCTCCTAGGCTTTATTTTATGTGTGCTGGCAGCAACAAACATTGTAGCAGGTTTTTCTGTCTGACACCTCTCGCTCGTCCCGATCACTATATTTATCGACACACAGATTTGGGTTTTTTTTGAATCTCAACTTCAATCGTACTCATTTTATTATCTCTGCAGATTGCTTGGCACTAATCTGGGTTTGCTTTAGTTTGAGTTTTTGTTTTAATGGCACTTCAACAGAGATCACTAAGTTTCAAAAAAATAAACATACCTTCCAGCCTATCCAGAAAAACACATTGGAACCTAACAGAATAAACCTCCATTTTGTAGGGTCATCTGATGGATAAACAAAATGTATACTCAGTCCATACTTTGCTGGAATTTATCTTTACTTCTAACATCCATCCTTTGCCAGATTTTCTCATCCTCATTTTACTGAATGGTTTTGTTTTTTTTTTTTAATTCCTCCAGTCATCCATCCTATATATCCTAACAAAACTATGAGAGAGCATGAGTTTCTGTGCTGTGCATATGTGTAAAATAATTTGACCCACAGTGCTATTGGTTTGTCATCATCAATATTGGGCTGGGGGGTTCCTCTTTTTATTACCTATTTAGTCAATATAACATCATAACATAGACTTTTAAGATTTTTGAGGTGTAAAATACTTCTAATCCTACATATTTTATATTAACCTTGTGTAATGAAACTTGATTTTTTTCTAAGCAAAATATTGTAAAGACATTTTTAGTGTTGAGTCAGCAGCTCTGAAATGCTGAAGAAATAAATTTAGCATCATTCTTTCATTCAGACTCTAGTCCTATATCACTGTATCTGAATCTCTAGATAGGGGAGGAGGCATCTGAAATGGATTAGGAGTTTCTCTTTTGTCTGTCCTTTCTAAAGATGATTTTCAGAAAGGGGGGAGGATGAGTGCTTAGGCTATGGGGTTGCAAGTTCCACATTCCTACTCCTTCAACCTTTAGGAGATTGCTATAAAGATTGCCCTCCCTGTGCTTGGTCTTGTTCCCACACTCCTGCTTTTGACACCATCACCTGCCTACTCCCAGACTCCCCCTTATCTGCAGCAAAATGCAAATCTTGTTCAAATGACGATAGTGATCTCACATCAAGTAATAGCTATTTTGTTGCAAACCATCAGTCATGTATCCCTTGTGCCCAGCGTTGTCACCAGATACAAAGAATAGGCAGGTCAAAGCAGCTCTCTTAAAACTAAGACATCAGGTCAAGCCTAACAGTGAAAGCCTGGGTTCAGTAAACATTGTCTGAAGGTAAGTTGACATTTTCCCACTTAGAAACTCTCATTCTGTGTGTGCAACAGAGAGAAATTGTGGGAGAATAGAGAATTGTCCAAAAAGCAGTATTAGGAACAACATATCCAGTGCAAGTCTCTTCCTAACAGTAACTTTCCTGGTAGCTACTTAATGTCATTAAGTAGCCATGTTCACTGGGTATATCCGTACTGCCTGGTCTTCTCCTTTGCCTTCTTGCAGGGCATGCTGGTCAGCAGATAGCCCAGGCCCCAGCTGCCTGGGTGCAGGCAGCATGCTCTGTTAACTCCTGGCAGTGCAGCCTACGTTCACTCTTTGACTTCTGCCTGTTCTTGCTGCCGTGCTTGCAGGTCTATTAAGAACAGCAAGTGTCCTCAGCAGAGTTCAGGGAGCAATTCTGTGATTCTCAGAGATGACAGTAAGGACATTCCCCACACCCCATCAAAAAGCATCTGTCTGTCTCTACCACTACAAATCCCTCAATGTATGCTAGATACACCTGCAAAGTCTTCTCAATAGCACAAAGAGGCTCACTGGAGAGAACAGATTTTAGATCTGTGCAGCTTGTAGTTACCAAAATCTAGTTGCAGCACTTTTTCCCCCCCCTCCTCAATTTGTTTCCCTATCCAGCCAGTTCTGAGTGTGTGCAATTTTATGTCTGCTCTCAGCATTGCTGACAGGGTGGTGGACAGAAAGGGTATGCAAATGGAGGTCTTCCTCTAGCATCTTCCCAAAGAGTGTTTCTGCCATAAGGGAAAATACTTTATGCAAACAAAGAAGAGCTGCGGTTGCTTATCTCTGTTCAATATCAAGTAAAGTGGGGGGCTTTAGAATTTGAAACCATAGGGCCCATGCTTTCCATCTGATGGTTTTGTTCTGCTTCTTTATGTTGTATTTGACCAATGTGGCTGCATTTAAATAATCTGTAATGACAAAAACCCCATCTAAAATATTATTTTAAAATAATCAGATATAAATTTAGGCCCATAAATATAAGGGGAAAAACACTGCTTTCTACAGATCGGAATTTCCCATTTGGTAATGGCTCATTCAATATAATCTTCAGTGGGTTGTTTTAATTTATAAGGTTTTAGAAAGAATGCTGTTATCATACAGTCTTTTAAAATAATACCAGTAATATTATGCCATTAGCTAGGAGAAGAATGCCATGATTATGAAGTCTATTCCTGCCTAAAGGCAGACAGCCATATTTATAAATTGGTATGATCTCCTTGCTAAGTAGTTGTTCAGGTTTGCCTTGACTCACTAGTCTCAGTAGTAAGTGGACTGGTAATTTTACTTCTTTCTCATTTCTGACCATCTTGACCTCTACAATTTCTTTTTACATTATCAAACTATCATGGTATTTTGTATGCACTAAATAATGCAGAATAATTCTGTGTCTGTATTAAAATAGGAGACATTAGAGGTTTTTTATATAATTTTATTACTTCTTCTACTGTGCGTCAAAGTTCCACACAGAGTGCCTGTTTTTACTTAGGATTTTTTTCTTTTTATTAACCAGAACTTTTCAACCTTGTGTGATCTCTCTACAATTCCCTTTAGAATACATAATTGTGCTCGATCAATTTGTTAAAGGCTTTTGAAGTGTTAAAAAAGCTGCATTAAAATTATTTTCTTTCAGGTTTTATGTTAATGAACATAGGTGCTATTCAAAGCAAAGTCAGTGTGTCAAGGGAACTTTAACTAAAGTTATTCATACATAAACTAAAAAAGGAAACATCTTTAGTGGAGGAAAATACATTTAATGAGTAAGTGCAGCACACAATTCCTCCTTTCAAAAATGTCAGTTCATATTGAACCTCCATTCTAGATATCTTACAATTACTTTGTCAACAGAAGGTAGAGTAGTGATGGATGATACATTGGTTCTTGAAACCAAACTTTCTGTGAGTTACTTAGGCTGAAACTAAGTGCTTTTACATTCCAGTCTTATTGATGATAGTGGTTTTATATTTATCACCCTGTCATTTCAGTTGACTGTATCAGCCTCTTCAGTGCAGGAATATGGACACTAATGGAGGTGTGTCCTTAGTGCTCTAAAGGGTCACAGATTCATTCCACTAACACGTTCACAGCCCTGTTATAAGCTCAGAAATTGTTTTGCCATTTTAAACAGTAATCCGCAGCTGTAGCTGTACGAGGCCTGTGAAAAACAAGTTTCTTACTGGTCTTTTTAGACCATGCTACCTGTTTGACACTGAATATGCTTCTTTCAGCTTTCACTAATATAATGTTACTGTTTTGCAACCTGCCCTATAATAGTCAGAATTCTACCAGGGCCTTGGGAGTCCAGGATCAGATTGCAACATTTATTTATAAGAAATTCTGTCAAGAATCAATAATAGTCTTGGGTCTCAAGTTCCTTCTTTAATAATACTTTGATATGATTTGTCACAAGCTAGCCCACAGTATCCACCAGATTTTATTACTTAGCTTGCAGCACAGTCTCTCATCTTTGAGTCATGAGATCAGCCATGGGGAGACCTTTAAAAAGCTATATTCTTTACTGTTTGGTTATTACAGAAAGTCTATATTACTCAATAATATCTTTTATAAGGTGTGCTGTCACATCTTCACATAGATGTTTAACCTCGATGTAGATATACTGAATGCCTGGAGGCCATTTTAGTGACATGGACATTGTTTTTCATGATTGGATGCCAAATGTATCAACAAAAACAACAGAAGTTGGGCCTTATTTTCACAGCTTGGTAGTTCTGACTGAATCTCATACTAACTGTCGATAGCAACTAAGATTTTATTTAGAGTGTAGAGTGTAACATTTTTATTACTTGAAAGTAGTAGAAATTCTGTGAAAGCAATTTAGATTACTTTCCACTGTAATATCAGTTCCTTAGGTTCTACTGTGTATCTCAATAAACAAGATCCTACTGTGTCACTCGCATATTGTGGTTCTAAATATATAAGATTTAACTCAGACCTGAAATTCAGATAGTTACAGTTGGCATTTACTTATACAGGTGGTTTACAAAATGAATTATATGTTTTGTTGACTTAAGGCACAATATGCTTGATTCAATGAAATTTTCAGTAAAGTTTGTTAAAAAGTGCTTTGGGTGAATACAGTCTAATCAACCTGTGAAATTCAGATCCTGCTCTTTCATTTTTGTGAAATTAAGAACTGAGTCATCACAGAGGAAGACAGAGGTTTCCTCTGTGTATCTGGTGTGTCATCAGAGTCATGCACACAAGTAGTACCAGTAAAATAAATAATAAACACATTTTCATAAATGATGTTTTTTTTCCAAATGTGTATTTTGAAAAAAATATATGGTTATAATTTTAAATGTATTAATTCTTAAAGTTTTCCTGCTAATAATAGGAATTGGTTATTGTGTACTTCTCTGTATTTGAAGGCTCTTTCAATTTACTATGTAACCATGTTGTTAGCAGAGAAGGAAACCTTTAGTTAGGTTTTCGAGGTTTTTGGGCCTGGCACGTTTTCTTCAGGATAGAAGCACGCACATTTTTCAATACTCCTCGTAGTGAGTAACTTAGAAAGAAGTAGATGTGGTGAATTAATATTAAGAGATTCTATCTCCCTGGTTTATAAGTTTTTGAAGGCTGTCCCAGTAAAACTTGTAAAGCAGGTAGGGCTTTGTGAAAGCCAATCTTCATATATAATAAAGTTACATGGCCTGTTTTAGCTCAGAGCTAAGAATACAAAACTATTAATAGATCCATAGAGGGTTGTAATACACATACTGAAAAACAAAAATAATTCTAAATTCTTTATTAACAGCATAGTAAATTTTGAATTACAGGAAGACAATCTTGAATTGACTAGAAATTTCCAGTGCTTTATTTTGGAAATGTGACATTTTAATGAACTAAAGTAATTCCAAGACTAAAAATGCATGTTGTTTAGACAAAGATTTTTACCCTAAAAAGCTACTAAGATTCTCTCCTTAATGAGAATTTAATTGATAACTGGAGATATTTCCTTCAAAAAAATTGGCAAGTTATCCTAAAACAAAGAGTTTAGTACTAGATGCAATCTAAAATGTAGTATTCCCATAATACCTGATACACTGTGTTAATTTTGCAAATTGTTCCAATTTCTGGCAAGAGCCTTGGAAAAGAAGTCCTCAGGAAATACAGCAACGTGTAGTATTCAGTTGTGGTGTTCTTTTTCAGGCACCCTAGTCAATTAATTTTGAAATATTTAGAAGGTTGTTGTCTAATTGTGTCTCTGATGTTTGATTTATATTGAATGGGTGAACTAGAAAGATGAAAAATAGGTTTTCCAATGGATATTTTAGAAAAGTTAATGTACCTGGTATCCACGGGGAGTTCATATATATGCACACACATGCACATGCATACACACACACACACATGCACATGAATATACATATAGAATAAACAACTAGTGAAGCAATTTTATTTACCTTTTATAGTTTTAGAGACATATGTAACATAGTCTAACTTTCAAATATGTAAATAATCTACCTGCAGGTAGAATTGACTTAAGTAAGAAAATACATTTTTTAAAAAAAAGAGACATTGAAAAAGAAGCCTGGAGTAGTCTAGTCTATGGTAAAAAAGAAATGGTATAAATTAGATCTGGACTTGAACACTTCCTGTGTAAAATAAAGGAGCAAAAAGATCAGGAAAACTGAAGCTTAAGGAGTAAGAGGTGGGCCATTTCAACGTTAAAGTTAGAAAGAGAGAAGTGATGGAAACCTGGCTTGCTGCCTAAATTTCATAAACTAAACTGTGCTATAAATTTATGAGAGACAGAGAACATGTTATCCCTAGACCTGCTTTTCTAGCTTGACCTCAAGTCCACAGTTGAATCTCTCTCATCAGAACAATTCATTCAGCCCATACCTTGCTCTTTTCCTTAGAGCTGATATTGCCCTCCCTGAGGAATGGACAGAAATATGCCCACTATATGACCAAAATGCAGATGTGGCCTATCATATGATCTGATTTATATCTGCCACATCCATGCTTAGCAGGTATTTGTTTTTTTTCAATAGACTCCTCTGTACACATTTTAAGAGAAAGGCCATTTAGCTGGCCTTCAGTGCCTGCAGAAAAGGATTTGTTATTAGATGCATCTAGAAGGCTCCCCCTTACAAACAGAAAAATATTGTTTTCTAACATGGCTATCAGCTCTGCCACACTCTTGGTTTTCATTGTGCTGAAGTTTCCAGCAATCTATTGACTATCCCTTGAAAAAGAGCATGACACATGCTTATTTTTTGCATATCTTGAGGTAGTGCACTAATAAACAAGAAGGAATAGAATAAAGAATGCACCAGTTTTAGCATTTTAATAGTGTAGTATAAATGTATAAGCGGATACGTGCATACTTTTTAGAACTAGCAGCAGAGACAATCTTTTCAAGTTCCTTCATTGTTACTGGTTCTAGAGACTTTTACCAAGGTACTCACTCCAATGTACAAACCTGATCAGACTAACTCAGATTCTGTGCGTCTTTTTTCCTTGAGCCTTGTGATTTAGCAGTCAATCTTGACATGCCATTGTCTATTTCCATAGTCAGTTAGCTCTAAGATAATAAAAGGTTCTGTAAAATCCCTCAAAATTCAATGCAAAACAACATGCATGGATAATAATTGGGCGAGCTTGATGATACTGTGAAATTTATTGTTTACAGGCATCATTAGTTTTATTGGTAGCAGGCCAACTGTGGCAAAGGTCTATTTAGTGTGTGATAGGAAAGCAAAGGAAAGTGTTAACTTGGGTTTTGATCTTATCAGCTTCAATCACTTCCATAAATCTGTGTTCTAGAAATGCATCTAAGTTTGTCCTAACTTTCCTGGGAAGCCCATATTTCCCTCTAGTCCCATCAAAGTTCACTTTATTAACCCAGGAGTTATAGGTTTCAGCAGAAATAAATTCTTTTAGCAGCAACAAAATGTACTTGTCGAGCTTTCCACCAGATTCTCTGAAAATCTCATTCTTTTGTGTAGGAGCCACATTTTGTATGCTTACCTCTGGCAGCTGCTCTTCTGTAGTACATTTGCCATCTCCTGTACCCACATCCAGACTGGTAATACTCATGTATTCGTCAGCTTACATTTGTATTCACATCACCTCACTTGGGCGTACAATTCACAGAGGTCAAAAGAAATAGTTGCCATTTTTTTTGACCAGAACTAGGACATCAAAAAAAGAGCACAGGAAAAGACAGGTTTTATACTCCTGAGCATTTGCAAGAATACTGCATGGTGAGGGAGAAAATAAAACTGGATTTGCCATTGAAGAAGAATCCTAAATCCTGCATATTCATCCTTGGCTTTCAACTGAGCAGAATAATCATAGTTTAGATAATGGCTTGTTTGCCGTTCTGTTCCAGTTACACCTCATGGAAGTATTCAAGTTCGCCTTCTTAGAAGTAGAAAAATGCCTCTGAAAGGGTGATCCTCCTGAGCAATCTTTTGATTTGCTTCTTTAGCAGATTTACTTGAATTTGCCAGATCTGTTGACTGATCTTTTTGATGTTTTCTTAGAAATCTGGATGTTGCCTATGTTATGTTTGTAAATGTTGCATGTATATCTCTGTAGCTGTTATATGGCTTCTAAAGGGCCACTTCAGAGTTAAATCAGCTGTTCTGGCCTTAGATCTGAAGAACAGCATCAGTTAACAGGTTTTGACACTCTTAGTAACAGGCAATGGCTCATCATTTTTGAATGTTTACTTTCTCTAATCTGAACCAGCTTGATCATGAGGTGAGAGTTTGGCCAGGACTGCAGGGAGACACTTTCAAATTAAGAACTTGAAAGGAATTAGAAGATAATCCTCTGCTGAGCATCTGCTCCCCAATAGAACAAAGTGTGGGAGAGAAAAGAGACCAAAACAAGGAAACCTAATTTGAGCTGTTTAGTCTCCTGAAAGTAAGTGTAGATATGTCTTTAGCCTTCTTCTATTTCTAGCTTTTTTTTTTTTTTCTTTTTTTATTGCTATGATATTTGTGGTATTCCTGTAGCTAATTCCATTTCTCCCTCCAAATATTGTGACATCGTGATGGTCACAGAGGGAATGGATGGTCACACCTACATTGCACTATGCTGTAGAAAGCAATATAGCTACAACAGCATGAAGCTGTATACTTATAGGGCTGGATTCCCTCCAGAATGTAAGAGAGCTCATTTAAATTTAGCTCCAGGATCTATATATTACTTTACACTGTTCTATGACAAAACATAAACCTAGCACACCCTGCGGGGATTAACATGGTTGATAATCAGGCATTTCTGTAACATTATTAGCTCAGTCTAAAAGTTTCATTGTAGGGAACTAGAAGATATGTGAGTTTGAGTTGGAAAGAGGAGAGACTGGGATGAAAAGGACAGCTTAATCTCTGAGCTTCAACTGTGAGTACTTGGGAAGAATTAATTCAATACACCAGATATGACCTGAAATGAAGATTATCCTTGTGCTTACTGGGACTCTGCTGCATGATGATTTTGCATTAGGTTGTTCACCATACAGAGAAACATGGTAATTCTTAACTCCTCCTGAAAGGAAATCACTGTATTAGGATGCTAGGAGCAAAGTACTGGAATGTGCACTTCCAGTAACTCATTCATTAGCACTGAACATCTAGAGAAGGAACATGCTCACTGCACTCTGACAAACTCAGACCATTTGGCAGGTTCTGAGGCTTTTTTCAGGCTGGCATTGTGACATCATGGGCTGAGCTTTTAACCTTGCCCACAACATTTATAATATTTAAATTGAAAGAATACATACTCCAAGCAGGACATGTTCCCCGGTTTGTGCCAAGATCTAAGCCATGCTGTTCCTCAGGACTCTGAACACTGGAGTGCTTATTAATTTTTTCCTATAATTCTTAATAAAAGTGTATTTCAGCATGCAAGCAACAAGGGCCTCTTTGATAATTTACCCTCTGCAAGTTCAAAAACTATGTTAGTGAAAGGAACTGTCTGCCTTATATTTCAAAAGTAATGAATTCAAATTCTGTTGGGATTGTAATTTTATTAGAAATTCTGCATATCTTCTCTTATTATTTCTGGGTCAAATGGATCATTATATTGATTGATTAACACTTAATTTGTTATTATCCATAAGTATTCAGCAAATAATGAAAATACCCTGTCACTTTGTTAAAGAATGAATAAAAGAGACAGCAGTAGGTTACTTTTTTAATTAATTTTTTGCATACATGTAGATCAACCTTATATATCTCTGGAGCTTTGGTTGTCCACTCAAACATCTGGCAGGAAAAGCTGGGTAGTAAAATAATTCATATATATATTTAGTAAAGCCTGCATTTTTACCAGTGTTCATTGTAAAAATAAACAACATGCAGGGCAGTAGGGTTTATGATAATGCTGTAAGTTAATAATCTTGAGCAACAAACTTTTGATGTTGCCATACTAATCAGGCATTTCTATAGCATAATCAGCTCAATCTAAAAATCAAAAATCATGCAGCTTCATTCTAGGTATTAGAAGGTCTGTACTTTCTAGGTGGAAAGAGGAGAGACTGGGAATTTAGTTGTATTTTTTTATTTTTATTTATGGATTTACAGTACTTCCTCTTCTAAACTTACAACTGATTCTCCTGGATTTGTTAAACACATTTTCTCATCACTTCCACTAACTGACATCTCATACAACGTAGAAGAGAGAGAAGCACTGAAACATTCAGTACATGTAATGTGTGTGTACATATATATGATACCATTAGTTACAAGTCTTGAAGGAAAGACACTGGACTTTATTTTCAAACTTTCTTAGTGTATACAAATCAAATTGAAGCTTATAAAAGCTGAAAAAAATTCATGTTTCTGAATATTGGGACCATTTTTCCCAGTGTGAGTAGTCAGCATCTACCTTTAAGAAAACCTGTACATTAATTGTTCTGTGTCTTAGCTTGCCAAACTACTGTCTGAAGTAGAAACATCCTTGACATGATATAAGCCAGAGCTCATAAGAGAAAGATACTCTTTTTTCTGTCACAGTCATCTTACATGGAACAGAGTTAGATGCATTATAGGTTAAAATTACTGGTTTATATATTTTATCGATAATGCAGTAAGTATCAGGCATATCAGTATATATCATGTATTTTTTTCTACTGAGCAGGTCTATGAGTGTGCTCAAATTATACCACAGTGGGTTGTTCATCATCATCACCACCAATAAATGTGGTGGTTTTGCACATTGTATCCCAGTTAGCTATATCTTTTCACCAAGACAACTCACTGTTCCTCTCTGAGAGTATTCCATGATGTGCTTGCACATGGGACTTGTAATTACTTCATATGTCTCATAAATCCCTCCACAGTATCCTTGACTAATTACAAGTGAGCAAGCTAATGTATTGTGGTTGGCTCTGAACTACCCACAGACTGGCCAGCTGAGAGGCCAGTAGTCAACAGAACTGTTAAATTTTCAGTTGAAAGACTTTATATCCTTAAAGTTTCTACAGTGTTGCCCCCTTCTTAAAGGAGGAGAACTGACAGATGGACAAAGGAGTAAACAGTGCAGTTACATATTTTATCCTTTGGAAACCAGGCTACCAGGCTATAATGATACATAAAACTTCACTCACAAAGTTATGAAATATCAAACAACACTCACAGTTATGTGACAAACACCACTCACAAAGTTATGAAATACCTTATAAATATGAAATATCTTATGAATATAAAAGGTGAAACTCTGATTTATGCCAATAATCCCTTCAAGCACTAATGTTTATCTAATAGATTCAAGCCACCAAAAATTATTGCATATGCTACAGAAAGCATTATAATTTGGGATTCACCTGTGCGATTATATCAAAGCTAAAATTATTCCATGATACTTTGGAACATTCCGTGTTGGTTGATACTACGTGCTTTTAACTAAAAGCTTCTCCTTTCACTTTACATCAACAGAAGTGGAACAATTAATGCTTCACAATACAAGAGAGGCTTTTGTTCTTGTTTAAATTTTTGTACCTTAGCTTGAAAGATATCTTGAGCTCCTTTGAAGTTTTCCTTTAATATACTGCACCCAAGCCACTTCTTTATGAGAGCCTCATTTAACTTTTACATTTTAAAGATCTTTCAATGTAAGCCCAAATGTAACAAAAGAAAGTGATAATTGTTGAAACAGGCAGAGTTGTTGAATAGTGTAGACACTGAATCTTAAGGAAGCCACATCCTGGAAGCATCTTGTGCAACTCTGGCTCTGGCAGGTAGGTCACATCACATAGGATTTGTTTCATGCTCTAGACAAATGTTTTCTTGGATTATTAATCAAGTTTAATAATTCATAGAGACCCCAATTCCACATAGCTTGTGTGGCTCCTTGCAGAGAGCCCCACTTGGTGCCAGTGGCATTCCCTCAGATGTCTGCTTGTGCAATTCTCAGATGCAGACTTAAATGCCAATTCTCTGTGAAGTCAGTAGTTAGACTTCTATGGATTTCACTGGGCATTGAACTGGACTGTACATTCCTTGATAAAGGATTGAGTTTTCTCCTCTCTGCATTTGAAAACAGCTACCACCCAGCTGATAATACAAGAATGACAACTGAAATGCTGATTTCAGATCTCAGTGAAGCCACTTAGGACTGCAGGCAGAAGGTCAAGACAATCAACAGTGAGGAGTGCAGGATTGTTTGCAGTTAATCCTGATACTGTCCTGGCACTCGCAGTGACTATATAGTGGTTCCTGCCCAACAGCCAAGTAAAGAATTTAGTAGAGCCTGCAGAGATTGTGAATGTTTTCATATTCCTATTTAATTCCCTGAATTCCTTGTAATTCCTGATAGTCATTGTACGGTGTATATAATTTACTGTATTAGAAATTTGCCATTTCAGATTTCTGATGACTGCCTGGCTTTGAAGCTCTGATGCTGTCATCAGACTTCATCAGGAATGAGCAAATGTTGATGTCATACTGTGGTTTATGAGCCACAAGCTCATCATGCCTCTCTTTCTGCTTGGTTTTGTGCTTCTACTAGTGTTGCAGGAACTCACACACCATTTCAGACCTCTGAAAGTCTAATTCTCATGCACCATACTTTTTTTTTTCTTTCTTTCTGATCTGGGGCAGATGTACCTTTCTGTAATAATTTCATTAACACTTTGGAATAATGATGCATTAATTAATGCCAGATTACAGTGGAAATGCTACAGAATTACACTTTATATCAACATTAATGCAAAATGAGTTCTTCCTGGATAATATTTCTTACACGGAATACAAAAAGAGATAATACTAATTAGACCATCAATTTAAATTTACCATAATTTCAATACATGTCACTTACCTGTTCTGTAGCACAAAACCTGCTGTTCTACCATACACTTTTGCTGCATTGATATCAGTATGGCAGCCAGACTGGGAGTTATATAGTACACTCCTGTACTATAATCCTGGGTTTGGTGCCTGCGTTGTGAAGGATTGAACTTTAAAAATCAGGTATAGGCTTAATAATGTTCTGACGTAGATCTTCTGTGGGTAGAGAAACTTCACTGGCAAAAAAATATCCTCACCAGAGGCACAGGGTTTTGTATCGTGCATGGCAAATTATTAGACTGTAGCACACGATTCAGGTTATTCTAATTCTTCCTGGCATGGCCCAAATTTTCTGCTGCAAATGCAACATCTGCAAAGTCATTCTTTTGTGAGCATTATTATTTTATCTGCTTCATACCAGAATGTGAGACAAATAAGAAACCAAGATTTCTATTCCCAAGTAGCTTCAGTCTCAGTAGTGTATTCTCACTTTCAAGAATAAAATGTTTTATTTAATGCACATCTGATTTCACTTGCACTTTGGTGCTTTTTTCTTTATATAACCATCACCTAGATGCTGCCTCTTGTGCAGGCAAGAAAAGAGGATTAAAAAGATAATTCTGAAATGCAAGGCATGAAAAAAAATAGCCAAGATGATTCAATTTCAATGAACATCCAACAAAGCTTTTCTTTCCATCTCCCCTCCTGATTCTCTCGCAGTCTGTGTGGAACCTGCAGGGTCATCAGAATTTCAGGCTCCTTGCTCTTCAGCAATCAGTGTTGAAGACCAGTAGAGAGTCAAGTCACTAGAGGCCAGTCAGTCTGGCTTGCAAGCCTGATGTTCATTTGAAATTCCCCAGGTGTACAGGGAGTTAGCTGCACTTCAGTCCAAAATAAGTAATGAAAAGTAGTCAGGGACCTGGAAGACTTGGCTGTACCAGCATGCTAGGAGTTTGAGTTCTTCACCCACCATGAAGAACTTTGGAAATTATCAAAGGAAATTTTTTCATTTTCCAGAATGCAATCTTTCAGAATTTGCTGCATGGCGAATTTTAAGATATTTGGGGATTTTATTCCAAATACAAACAACACCAAATTTTGAAATTCCCTATGAAACAGACTCTGCTCAGCTGTAGTTGCTTTCTTCAGACACTGAAATATTCTTCTTTATAGAAGTATTTTACTCAGTAGATTTTAATTGTATTCTTTTATACTAGCCTTTTGCACAAATTTTATTATATAGAATAGAATGATTTAGTTCAACACAGAAAATGCCAATGCCCTTGTAGAATGTTTTTGCCAACAAGGGGATTTAAAGAAACACTGGCCACTTAGCAGATCAGATTAAGAGGCAGTAGCTGTGAAGAACTACAGAGTGGTGACAGAGTTCAAAGAAAACAAAACTCCGTATAGATGGTCCTACTTTATGGAAAAATATTTCAGCCTGGATAGTAGCTTAGGAAATTCTTTTGCTGGCACATTGTGTATCTTCCAGAGGGGACTATTCTTTTTTTATTGACATTTTGAGTGAAATGTATGTCATGAAAAGAACAAGCAACTTGTATCCAGTTAAATGACATTAGCCCTAAAACAGGAGTTGTGTGGGATTCAACCATCACAAATCTACACGGTACTCTGCACCAGAATGAATTTCACACATTGTACTTTGGCTTTAGTGTACTGCTTTCTCTGGAGAGTACCATTCTGGTCTCTCCACCACATGGGCAATTCGATTTAATGCAATAGCTCTTCTCCTTTGCAGAATTTATATGAAATTTAGAAAAGGTCAGGTATGTAAATCTGTGTGATTTGTTTTATGAAACTACCTCTTTATTTGGGACAGTTCACTATAACTGGACATCACTGCCCAGGACTGTTAAAAGAATATGTAGTTAGGGGTAACAAAGTGAGCAGAGTTTTGAAAATATGAAGAAAATTTACTTTCTGAGTAGCTATCTGTTAGATACTAGAACAGACTTTTTGGAGACCTAAGCCCTCGTCATTAGATGGACTTACAACTCAGTGCAGAGTAGACAATGTACTAGAAGAAAATATAACTGCATGGACTGAACTGATGTTGATCCCAATGTTCTGGAATTAAGAAACCTGAAAAATCTTTTCTATCTCTAACTTCTGTGAGGACTGACAAAGAAGGTCTTTTGTAGATCAGGACTCAAGCAAGTATATTAAAATGCTCTTGTATAGTAAAACAGTCTTGTGCTGAGGAAGTTTGCTCTGTGCCAATCTACACTGTGCTTTCCCATCTCAAGTGCAATTAATCTCTTTCACAAGCAATGAAGTATGTTCAGAAAAATGTAAAGGAAAAAAAAGTGAAGATTATTTTTAGATTTTATATGTAACATCAACTAGAAACTAATTGGATTAAATATTTTAGTACAAATACAGCACTCTTCACCAGACTTTCTGTTTAGGTTGCCAGTTTATGTGTTTTTCTCTGTTTAAGTCTTCATAATGTCTTTTTTTCTCATTAAGTTATATGGTCTCAAAATGAAGAACTCTTATTCTTAATTTTTTAGATGATTTTAACCCTTCACTGCTAAGAATGGAGATACAAATAAAATATTTTAGCTGGACAACTATCTGATAGTGCTGTGTTTAGTTGAAACTACAAATTAATATCTACAGGGGACAGAAACAGGGTCGGATGCCTCCCTTAAAGACAGCATCTTTATGGAACATAAAAATCTAAATGTGCAGATGTCAGAGTTAAGTTCAAGTATTTAAGTACTCACATATTTAAGTACTAGGGTGTTTTTTTTCTGGCACATTTCCATCCTTAAATCAGAGGTGGAATATTTGTAAGGTGGTGACTGATAGAGGATTTCAACAGCTTTCCAATGTTAACTTTATGTTTAAGGCTTCTGCAGGACATCCTTCTTCTATGACAGCACCAGTACATTGGCAACACCTGCCTCTTTCCAATTGACCACACTTGTTGACACTTAAGTGCATTGACAAATCAACCAATAACCTTCTTCTGGTTCTCTTTTTCATCTGCATTAGTACAGGTAGCTCTGTGCATAGAGAATTACGATATACAATGTATACCTTGTTTAAATGTATTTTATTTAGTGCCAGACCTATTTCTGGTCATATTGCTTAATGATACCTCTAACTCAGAAAGGACAATTCTAAGAAAATAAAGCTTTTTTGTCTAACTTTTGAATAATTCCATCCCCAGACCATCCTATGAGTTATATGTATTTAAATTTTGTCCCAGAATAGTAGGACAGTTCATGTTTATGTCATGTTCGTCTTAATATCAACTCTCTGTATTTATGTCTATGAAAGAGAAAAGAGCTGACTTTACAGGTTCTGCTGGTAGCCAGAAAACATCGTACCCTTACCACAGTGCTGCATGTTGGAGCACAACATCAATAATACCAAGCTAATTCCAAAGGGGATAATACATCCACAGGGAGTGGGGCAGCAGTAAAAGGTTGCTAGCTTGGATTGTGAAATCAAGAGATCCACAGTCAAGTGATGCTGCACCTGAGTTAGTACATCATCCATCTTGATGGTAGTAATTAATCAGGGACAGCGCGGCACTGATGATGCTGTGCTGCTTCCAGTCCTGCTGCATTGGTACATCCAAGTGTGGTTGCAACTAGTTCAGAAACCATTGCACAGATGTTTGTCAAAGCCAAGACAAATATTAATATCACCAGAGTTACATGCTCAAATTTTACAAATCACTACTCAGGCACATTCATCAGAGCTATACTATGTAGCTTGGCTAATGACTATTGAATATTTGAAATATGTAAGTTCAAAAGCAATGAGTAAAAACTGCAGCAATTGGAGAATGTTGAATAAATTCAAAGAAATCATGATCAGCTCCTGGATATTTAGTAAACAATAGTTTTATAAGTAATTTGCTATGCATTGTTTATTCACCTCTAATAAGTATCATACAGTATAAATGGTATTTTTATTTCAGCTCCTAGACATAAAATGATCTGTGGAAGCTAGCTGAGAGTTTTGCAAGCGTATCTGAATGGAGAATCAACTGAGGTAAGTTGGAGTTTATGTCCCTGAACATATTGTATGATCAGAGAATAAGGCAGGGTTTAAATATAGATTGAAAACCACAGGGTATTAAGTGTCTAGGAATATTTTACCTTATGGAGTTGAAGTCTACAACTAAACTTAACAAAGAGGTAATGTGAAATACAGTGAAAAAAATAATTGCTGGGTGGTCTCTGCCACATACTGTATTGTGTGGTGGAAAAGGCTGAGAGCCATAAGAAAGATATTGGGACCAAACCTGACATACTGTATACATTAAACATCTTACTATTTACCTTCTGAGAAAAGTTCTTTAAGGAACTCGTGGGTTTGTTAACAAAAACTTTATGGCATTATACGAAGCCCAGAATCTGGGATGAAAATGCTAGTGTTAGCCAAACCTTTAGGTGGAGCAAATTTTCCAGAGTTACAAAAATATTGTTTTTTTGGGAAGCCAAGGAATGGATACCATATAAGTGGATCTCAGCCCATTTGGATAGCCTTTGAAAAAGCACAAACATTACTTTTTCATTTGTTCTCATTAACAATGGTGAACTGAAAAATGCTGAATGCAGTACTGAAAGACATGGCTAAGTAGATTTTGAATCATGAAGAAAACACAAGGGAAAATGCAAAATGAAAACAAGGGAAGTCCTATGAAACAAAATGAATGTAAAATTTGTTTTCTTGATTTTTTATTCTTAAGTGTCAGGGCCCTGAGGGCACCACCACACCTCAATGGCCCAGATCAGCCCCTTTGGGGCTCCCTCATCCTGCCCAGGGGCAGGACCTCATTTCAGATGGCAGGGCTGTCAGCCCTGCCCCAGTGAATACACAGGAGGGCCTGTCTCCAGCTCCCCACAGTCCTGCCCTGCCCAGCCATGGGCCTTGTTTGACCTGGGCCCACCCACAGGCCCACATCCTGGGCCAGTCTTGCCCCATCCCTGTCCCTAGGGAGATGCCACTCTCAGCCCCATGGAGGCCTCAGCCTGCACGTGGCCCCGGTGTTAAACAATAAAGCAGGAGGGCTGCATGTTGTGGTGTTACAGAACACATCAGACCCACAGAATGGTGTCTGTTTCTTTCTCATCTCCTTGTAAAACCATGTAGGCTCAGAGTGGGACTTGAAACTTGTGCAGTTGCAGCCTTCCTGCAGATGGTGAGAGAAGTACTGCAGAAACCTCTCCACTTCTCCACTAGGACTAATACAGAGGCAATGTAAGTAAAACGTAGACTTCTGCTAATGTCTAAGGGCTTTGAGTCAAGCCCCTTAACTATATACTTTATGTTCTCCCCTCCTCTTCTGCTCACTTCAATCTCCTCAAAATTACCACTCATAGCTTAATGAATAAGCACTATAGCCTTAAATGCTGAAGGGAGGCAATGGAGGAAGATTACAAAGTGAATGCAAGGAAGGAGTGCTAGTGTGCTGCCTTATTCCCGCTGCTTTTTGATCAATGGAACAATAAATGCCAATGAGAACTGCTAGAGATAGTTCAAGAGATGTGGACAGATGCTTGTCTTATGGCTCTTCAAAGGTCATTTACTACCTTAAATATTATATGATTGTAATTTTGGTTGAGGGTTGGTGACTTTATTCCATTTCTGTGGGTACCCAATTACAACTCAAATATTTGGTCTTGACAGCAGTTTTAGACTACATAGTTAAATGAAAAATGAACCAAATACAGTACATACTTTAATAACAGTCATTCTTAAGAGAATTTTTTGAAGAACGACTTCTGACCCACCAGAATTATTAAACATCCTGTAGCATGTTTTGTAAGATTAGTCACAGTGTCTTTTCTGAAACTCAATATATATCATTACATTCTGCCTCCATAAATTGCCCTTTGGTATCAACTGAATATAGTATTCTTCTGTCACATATTCTTGTAGAAAGTTAAAAAGCTGTCATGTTCCATTTCAGAAATGGATCCACTTTGCTAGAATGTAGTGCAGTTCTATTACAAGATTTGGATTTTTTTGTTATTTTACAATCCAGTACATTTGCAAGAGAAGCCATTATTTTTTTCAGTGCTTCTTGGTGTTCTCATCTTCATCAATGAATATAGAAATGATAAGTATTAGTATTTTGCAAAGGCACTAATTTCCAGAGATTGTCCCCTAGGATTGTCGGCAAAAGAAAGAAAACCATACGTTTTCATTTGCACGTGTGCCTGAGTGCATGCACCAGCAAAACACCAAGTTTCTAATTTTTCAAAACCTCTCTTTAATTCACAAGCAATGACTACATTCTAGATGAAGGTCCCAAAAATGTATTTACTTAATACATTTTGTTTCTTGGCGAGTCTTGCAGGTGGTGCAATAAATGTCACTCCTTCCTGTTATATATCAAGCAAGCAGATAATTCTGCTTCTTTAAGTCTTATCTTTGACTGAGAGGAGAGCCAGTAGCCCTGCTCCTCTTGATTATTATGTATCTCATTATGTGTTTGCCAGAATGGGGATATAAACTTAGTGCTCTATCCAGATTCAAGTGTGAATAATTACATTCTGCCTACCTAAATTCCCACCGCAATTTCATTTGGGTACAGTATATTTCTTCATTTCCTGCTCTCAGGCCTGTTCTGGCATCTATTGAAGTTAATGGAAAGTTCTCAAAGACTTTGGTGAAGGAAAATGTCCATAAACTATGGTGTAATTCTGTTGTGGTATTAAACAGCTTGAGTTGACATAAGAGCCTGTATCTTATTATAAATTGCTTGTACTGTATATCTTTACCAGTTTGGAAAACTCTTCACATCTCATCAACATTATGTGTATATTCAAGATATAACGAATGTCAATTACCATATTATATATGTATTCTACTACAGACATAATATCTGTTAAATTTACAGGTATATATGGTTAATCCTGGTGTCACTGAACTTTATGAAGATCTTTTTTTTTACTTTAGTCAGGATGTGTAGGTAATACCTTAATAGTGGTAGGGCGATGTAGCCTTCTGAGGCATGGAAATTCTGTTCTCTGTGTTTTGTGGATGTCTGTAGACAAAAATTGAAATAAACAAGTTGTTCAAAAATTGCATTCAAGTCTTTTGAACCCCAGATCAATACCTAAACTACAATACTCCATGGCACTTCATCAAGGAATGAATGCAGTTTGCAATTGGTATTCTATACTTTCTTAGCAAAGTTTGGAATTTTTGCAAAATCTGTTTTTGCTTTAATAACATTTCTAGAGATAAAAAGTGCAGGTTTTGAACTCTTCTCACTTGTTTCTAGTAAGTTCCTTAGAGGAGATAAAAAGAACATGTCTCAGTGAGCAACTCAGACAAAATCATAAAGTTAATTCAGACCTGCACTTTCCTAATGTTTTAGGGGTACTCAGACCATCTTTAACCAGAACTGATCTTATTTAGTATTTTAATAATGTAAGGGTCACTGTCTAATGAAACTAGCTTACTCCAGGCTGGAATATTTAATACAGTTGTTCCCAACTTCTTTTCTCTTGATGATTATGTTTTCTAAGTTACTCCATTCACTCTCATGACTTTTGATCATATTCTCATGAGCCAGGCCCATGATCTCATAAAGACCATCTCTTTATTCCTCCAAAGTCTGTGTCATGTACTTTTGACCTTGGCCTGAGCTATTGGCATGGAAATTACTAGTATCCTAAATATACAGCATTCTTTTTTTTTGGTATTAGACAAAACCAGGAGTAGGGCTGGTATAAAAGTCTGTGATGACAGCTTCATACCATTTCTCAGAAACTAGCAAAAGAATTCTGCAATGAAGCTAGAGTAGCGGAGAGAATCTCAGCAATTTAATTCTGTGATTCTTACTGTGGCAGTGGGAGGTTATTTGAATTCAAGAGCAAAAACAACAGTCTTGCAGTATCACATACAGCATTTCTAATAATTTCGAAATCCTCTAAATCAGAAGAGTAGTACAGGTAAGCAAGCTGGTAATAACCCTCCTGACAAGAATGATGGTTTTATTTTATTTTATTTTTAAATGTTTCTGCAGCTTGCTAGATTCATAACCTAGGGCAAGTTTAATTAAAGTCAATGAAGCAGTTTAAAGTGAAGAAAAAATAAGCAGTAGAAAAAGTGTTGATTGTTTTCTAATTACGCTGTGGACTTCCTCTGTAATGGATTCTTGCCTTTTTAACTCCAGATAAAGCCAGTGATATATGCCAATGTAGACAGGAGACCTGGGAAATTCCTTCATAAAATTTCCACACTAGTTGCATCTCTAGATATCTTAGCACCCTTGTGACATGATCTATTTCATTATTTTTTGTCAACAGTTGGACAAGGTGGATTTTATTTTCTGAATATTGTAACAATAGAATAATGTATCATGCAGGAAAGTTTTGCATGTATAGTTTGAAAACCTTTGTTTTAGGAATCCTTTATTCACAGAGAAAACCTATAATTATATAAGTGTCCAGATTCAGCCTGAATTGAGGAATACCAGTGAATATGGAGAATAGTTGTTGTGAATGCTGCTCTGAACTCATCGATGGACTCAGTAGGATTTTGTTTTGATGTGGCTGGGCAGCTTGCCTACAATATAAATGGCACCCCTCTTACCTTCAGCAGATAAGGATCTGCCAGTTGCATGTTGCTTCCAGTCATTACTTCCAAACATTTCCTGACTTAATACAAGGAACAGGCAGTCCGTATTCCTGCCAGCTGATCATCAGCCAGGTTTGTGATCTGACAGTGATTTGCTTTAGTGGAACCATTCATCTCTTTTGGAACAGTGGATGGATGTACTTTCTAGAGTTCATCCTGAGGTACCAGTGAAGCTCAGAAGGGACAGTGATAGGATACTTGACTGTCCCAAGGTAACAGTCCAACGTCCCAGGACAATGTACATAGAATAATAGAATCATTTAGGTTGGAAAAGACCCTTAAGATCAAGTCCAACTGTTAACCTAGCACTGCCAAGTCTACCACTAAACCATGTCCCTAAGCACCACATCAACATGACTTTTAATACCTCCAGGGATGTTGATTCAACCACTTCCCTGGCAGCCTGTTCCCGCGCCTAAGAACTTTTTGGTGAAGACATTTTTCCTAATATCTTAAATTTCCTTCATTTAGATGCTGAATCTCATGCTTTGTTCTTTCTGACACATCCCAGTTCATCTCACCTAACCTATCAGAAGAGGGTATAAGAAGCACAATTTGTGCTGTAGCCATCTCATCCAGAAATTTACCTTGAGGTTTTATATTTTCAAATCCATCTGCATATCAGTAAGTATTCCCACTGAGCTGTTACAAAAAAGCATGTGCTGTGTTATAACAGCTTTTATAGTCTACTGTAAGTCTCCTTTGTTCAGGACTACACATTAAATAATGTATTATAACTTTGATACATTTACTCCTTTGTTTTATTTTAGACGATTTATTCAGTCTTCAAAATCCTTCCATCAAGATTTTGGCCTGATGACTGTCCAGAGGCCTCCTTAAATTAGAGCAGGTACATTAGGTTCTGCACTTTGTGAAATTCTGAATTGTCCCATCGTTCTTCATCACCATTTTAATGGGCATATTTCTGGTCCTGATGAAGAAAGAGTCTGCTTGGCAAGACACAGTAAACTAAGCATGAGCTTTGAGTGGGCTTGTTGATAGAGTTCACTAGAGGAATGTAACTTACAGAGGAATTTAAATGCTCCTAGCAGTGCATTTTTCCTATGAGAAACTCACTAAATGTTCACAGAATTGAAGGCTATAAACAAAAACTTTTGCACCTCTCTAGAGAAGCAATGAAAGCATTTAACAATTATTTTGTAAACAATCAACTTAATATTCAGGTTATTTTGTAGAAATGATAACTTGTTTGTAGCTGTGTATGAAAAAACACATCACAAGTCATTTAGGCTGCAAGATCAAGCACTCTCAATGTAGAGGGTGGCCCTAGAATCCTGTTAGCTTCCCTCATGTATGCATTATGATGACATCCTTATTTAAAAATCATATATTATTTTTGCCTTATTTTGCGCACAAGAGCAATGGTTCACAGGGAATGAGGAAGGTGTTGAATAGTTCTTTTTAACTTCATTGCCTAGACTGTAGTCTTGGGGCTTATTTATTGTCCATTGTGCCAGCTAGTGCAATCCAAACCTGCACTGCATTTGGAATTATTAATTTCTTTTTACTGTTTTCAGTGGCATTCTTCATTATGGAATTATTTGAATACTTCACCAATGAGTTTTTCTGTATGGGGGGAGCCAAGAATATTATCCCCATTTTATAGCTGGGAAAGTGTAAATTAGCTGAGCAGTAGTAAGAAGCCAACATGACTAAAACGTGTCCTGGCACTGGTTTTAAATTTGCATCCTCTCAGTGATATTGCATGTCCTTATATTCCTGTATTATGTGTAAGGGTAAATAGGAATTTTGGCTTCTTGTCTTTCTATCATTCATTATGTGGCCTTTCTCTATCACACCATCCTTTATTTGGGCAGTCTCTGTCTTTTTAATCTTTGCACATTGGGATTTCCCTTTAGGCCCCCATCATTTTCACTGCTCATATCTAGACATCTCTGCTTTAGAGAGGATAAGATCAAAATTCTGTTTAATTGTCTACTATAAAAAAAACACAAACCCTGATAGATTTTTTTTCCGAAAAATATCTTTTTAAAGCAAAATGGATTCCACAAAATGACTGCAACATGGACAGTATCAGTGCTGATTTACTTGGTCCTAGGACTCAGTAATCCCATTCAGGGACAAGAATCTGTATGCCATTAGCCAAGTCTGACAGAGGACGCTCATCAACATTAATTTTCTGCTGATGGTTTTATGAAACCAAATTCAGACTGTTGAAAATTAGACTAAGTGAATTGAGCTTAGTTTGGACAGACCACTGCAGGGTATGAACTGGTCCTTTGCAAGGAGTGGGGCTTGATTTAAACAATCGCGCACCAGCATACGGAGTGCATATTCCATATCTAAGCCACTCAGTGACTTGTATTTATTATTCAAACTGTCATTCACTTATGTGAAAACTCTATGTATTTAGATTGGAAACAATTTTAAATAATTAACATAAATACATCAACTTCAGCAACAGGCATGTCATATTAAGTAACACAATATGTAGACCTGGGAGTACTACTAATAAGGTGGATTAGTGTGTTCCTGCAGCCTGGGCCAAGCATACTGTTGATGGCGATTAGAAAATGGTGTTCACAAGTGTGAAAATTAAACGCAGGGCCTTACCATTTGGGTTTATCTAGAGGAAGATAAGTCCTTGAGCAACTGTAGAATTTTCAATGACATGCCTCGCTACAATTTTTTCTGGCATAATTTTGGTTGCTTGCAGTGACTATTTTTAATTTCCAAACCAGTACAGATTTGGACACTGAATCATGCTTTGGTGTCCTGTCACCATGCATTGCTGTGATCGCATGGTGGCTAATGGCACATGGTCTGAGTGCAACATCATTGTTCCAAAACAGATCAACTACTAAACTGATAGGCAGTATAATGAGAAACTCCTGCTGACAGCAGGTATTTTTATTTTATCTGAGAATAATTCACTGAGTAGATAATTGGTGAATTCCCAATGGGAAAAAACTTGATTCTGTCTGAGCATAGGTTAGCAAGTGTACCACCATAAGATAATTGATTTTGTGATATATCAAGTAGGGACGTAGTTGAGACTATTGAACTTTTCACTTAAGGCCTCAGGGTGAACTTGAACCAAGCTCCCAAAGGTGAAGAACCAGTACTTGACATGTGCAGGGTTTTGCACTCTTAACAGCCTCTTTAACTTTCATTTTCTCCCATTAATCTACTTTCACCAAGATCTAGATGTGCACAGAGTCTCATTAAGATGGTTGAGTTGTCATTGGAGATAATCACCAAAGGAATGTGTTATAAAAGGAGGAAAAAAGTATGTCTAGAAAGTCTGAATAATTTTTTTTATGCTGTTGTTTTAGTGAAGAGGCTTTGGATGCTGATAGGAAAGTTACTATAGCTATAGGGCACATTTAATTGCATTTTAGAAACTTCTTTTAATCCTGTAATAACAAAAAATTAAATCAGTGCTGACATTTTTTTGTTGCCAGAAGAAGGTAGTAAAAGGGTAAAGAAATAATTGTTAGTTCTGAGAATATAATTAGCAACTTTAATGCTTTAATCTAAAAAATGCATATTTTGAGCCCGGGTGAATGATTAAAGAAAAGATATTGAAAGCCTTTGAAATTTCTAACTGTTTGTTTTTAATTGTAAATTATGATCACTATAATTAGCTCATTTAGTACATTTATAATGTAAACAAATATGAATATACAGAAGTTCAGTGATATATTTCAGGGCAAATAAGAGCAACTTTGTGACCCTGGGCTCTATTTATTAAGCCTTTCTTGTAGTGTTTGGCACAGCTTCATTCTTTCATAGTGTTTTTTTTCCCCCTTTTTTTCCGGAAGATAAAAGAAAGCCATACATAATACTTGCAGGTCTCTGCTGGGGTCTTAATGCATCTGGAACTACACCGAAGAAAATAAAGATAGAAATGTGGTTCTTTTGGGGGCTTCATTTAACCCTCACTCTGAAGCTTTCTTACAGCTAGAATATTTATCGTGTTAAAAAATAAATCCTACATTTTCTTAAACACTAAGTTGTTAACACTGAGCAATTAGATAAACTGAAAGTGATATTATGTTTCAGGTAGACTTACCTATTTCCATAGCTAGCTATCTGCAGAAATGCAGTGTTTCTGATACCGGCTGTTCTGTTTCCTGGTGACGTACTTTGTGTAGCAACCTGGGACTGGATTTCAGAAATCTGCTCCCTTCCTGACACACGTGCTGCCCTGCACATCACCAAGTAACATGAACGGGAGCTGCCTGGCTAAGACTCCCGGCATGCTAATGGAAACACTTAATGAGTAGCAGGATGTTTTCCCCCACGAAGTTCAAAGATTAAAATTTGGGGTTTAGTCTCACCATTATTTTTATGAAAGAGGCATCTTTTGTTACATTTCCAGAGCTCGGTTATCATGCTGCGACACACTGCATCCAGTTCCGATAAGTCATGGAAAGTTATGATTAGTTAAGCTCCTTATGAATAGAGAAGGCTTCCCTGAAGGTTGAAACTGGCCTCTAACATGAGATTTTAAATCATTGTTGAAGTGTTTTGACTAGGCTGCCTTTGTGTACACTAAACAGTTTAAGGTTACTTTTTAATCCAGTGGCGCCTGTTTTATGATGTACACTTGCTGTGGATTGAATGTTGTTCTGTTCATCACTGCCAGCTGTCTCCTTGGGATCCTCTAGTAACTAAGTTATTTTATCTCAGAGGAATGAATTGTCAATAAACAAGCAAGTAATAACTTTTCTGCTGAATTCTCAAGATTTAAAAAAAAAACCCTCTTCTTCTGTCATACTTCCCCTATAATGTAAAATGTATTGTGAGGGTTAGTTGCTCTATTCTTGCACTGTGAGCCATCAGGAGTTAAAACGTTCATACCATGAAATAAAGGTGGAAGCGGTACATATTGCAGCAGTGTATTCACCATATTCTGTGGATATTTTTTAGCTGAAGGAAGTAAGCCCTGATTATTACAGCTGTCACGGTGACATCTGATATTTCAGTATCAGTGATTGCCTCACCCACAACATGACCCTGATCACTACTGTGATTCTCTGTCCACTATTAAACTGTGAAAGGTCTTGGCCCTCCAGGTGCTGTTTCAAGTCTGAAATATCAACTTGTCTGTCATACTCTCTCTGCCTAACTTAATGCTTAAGGACCCAGCAAAAATGTTTAATGTAGACAGGGTCTCATACAGCAACAAAGCAAAGAACACGTCTTATGTCTATTTTCATGGCTGATGCAGAAGAAGAGCACTAAGTATGCATCAGTTATTAAAAATGATCAAACTTTGTGGCTTAAATATCAATAATTACATTTTTTTGCATTTCATTTCTACTTTTGGGGCACACACTTGCTTCTTGAAAGTCCTGAGAGGTATTGAGATTTCACACAGGAATGGGGACATATAATAAGGGGATAATTTTCATGAGTCAAAACTGAAAAATTCCAAAATATTGTTATACAAAATTTCAGATCCAAAGCAGATCTTTTTACTGAATTTTTGGTTTTCTTTCAACAGCACGGAAAAACAAGCAAACAAGAAAAAATTACTCATTAAAAAATTTGCTCTTAAAAAACCTAGAGCTATAAACTAAACTCCAGAATTGTATAGTTGACATTAATAGAACTTCTTATGATGCACATTTTTCTCTCTTTAGTAAGTACCTTACTTGTGGTAAGATTAATTTAAAAGTTGGTTAACCTAAGCAACATGAAAGACTTAGGCAGTAGACTTTTCTATGAAAATAGATAAGGCCTATCAGACCTCCCTAATTTTTAGGAATAAAGTATTGGGAAAGATTCTGTACTTAAAATAACAGAGCTGGCCTAACGGGTTATTGCTCTGTACATTGTACAAACTCTGACACAGTGGTCATCACACATTTACAGCACTGAATGCTTATCTTTTTTAGCCCGGTACTGTTGTTAATTTCATGTAAACTGGAACGTGGGGCTTGACAGCCAAGAACCAGGGCTCGTAAATTGAAATTCAGCTGCATGTGGATTGTACCAGAAATTAAGTAGATGTAATGCCAGAGTAATAAAGATGTTGGATAATGATCTTCTGTAATTTTTTGGAGTGATTTTAAGTTCTTAAGTATAGTTTTACAAAAAATAATCTTTTGTTTTGATGGACATGCTTGTGAGCATCTGACCTGCAATTCCTCCCCTAATGCAGAGGGAAAGGTACTTTTGTGCAGAGTGCTTCTGGGCACCTTTGCTAAGGTAGTGATGAGTTTCTTACAGTGACCCCCATGAACAGTATCTCTAACACAGCTGCAGCGTGTTATATTGGAAAATATTTTTCTTCAAAAAAGAACTATCTGTGCTTTCATACCCTTTGTGGTATATTCTGGTTTACAGTTGCAAACACCATTTTTTATGGCATGAAAGGTCCTCCTGTCATGTTTTGTCAGAAGCATATCGTCATTTCTAATGATATATATGTATATATGCATACAGAGTGTATATTATATATATTAAAAAAGTGTGACTTTGTATCTCATGTTAAGATAAGAAAAGGCCATCCTTTAAAAATAACACCGTACAAAATTTTATGTAGTTGTAAACTAAAGTTATGAAGTTATATGTGTGAAGTTAAAAGGTCATAAATGCAGTTCTGCTTATCTTTGTGGAAAACCAGATCAGAAATTGTCAGCAAAGTACTTTTAGAAGGGTTCCATCATGACTCTGAAGATGGAAAGCAAGATAGACAAGGATTTAGAGCTAATGTGAAGAGGCAAAGAGAAAAGGGAGGGTATGTGTTGCTGAGAGAAAACCTTAAAAACAAATTTAAAAAGTGGGAAAGTTAAGGTGTGTCCACTCTGGGCACATCTGACATTAACTTGTAACAGGTGGGGCTTTGCTGTCTGTAAAATGAAAAACTACAACTCTGTTGAGTAAGGTACGCAGACCAAACCAACTGGACTGGAAAAAAAAACCCCTCTTGCCCCTCTGTGGAATATACATAGTGGCTGAATGTTCTCCATGATCCTTTTGATCTCTGGATCTGCACTGTTATTTTACTGTAATCAGAGATGTCACACAACCAGAATTTATTTGGGCTAGAGATGGGATTATGTGGTCTACCAATCCTCCCAAATCCTAAAATTTAAAGAGAAAAAACCACTGGTTCATTTTTGTTTTCTTTTAAAACAAAATTAGTAGCTAAAATTTGTCAGTCATTTGTCTGTAGACAAACTATGGATTTGATGCTGCCATTGGCAGTTTCAGGATGAAAGGCTTTGAGTGTGTGCTCTCTGGAGTATGACTCTGTGCAGATTTATATGTAGTAATTGCTAATAATCCTGATAATCCCCTAAGGAAAAATGCTGTAGGTGGAAAGCCACAGATAGAGTCATTATAATAAAGAGTGACTCGTTCCTTGCACCCATCTTGTAATAAAATAATTAATTCCCAGCTTTTTTCAAGGGCAATGAAGAGATTTCTGGAGAGACTTCTTTCACATCAACCCTATCTGCCCACCTGAAAGGCCCTAAAAATTAAGAGTGGAAGAATGAATAGGCCTCTGCCCTGATTCCTGTGAATAATTCAAGAAGAAAATATGATTTATTGCCATCAGGCCTTCTGTCTCTCCTTCAGTTTTTCTTAACCCTAGTTTTCCTGGCCTTTTGTGTTTTCATAAGCCAATAGAGTGTGTGGTAGACAAAAAGTGTAGTATTCATAGCTTGGTAGATGACATTTTACCAGAAATTTTTCAGAAAACCTCATTCTCACAGGATATGTTGCCAAATATGTATTGTTTTTATATTCCTAAATTCACTTTTTTTAAAAGTGCACAAAGCTCTGTCTGTGTTTATATACGGCTTTAAAAGAACAGCAGTCAAAACGAACAGCATTCCATGATCATTTAGTCTTCAGACCCAATAACAAAATCCTTATTCACTTATACAAGTGCATCTCTGTCCAGTGGTTTGTCCCATACGCAGAATGTGCCTGCAGCTCTTGGCACCATGGAGGGTGGAGAAAGAAATATTTCTCATTGGCTGGGAAGGCTCTGTGCAGATGAAGTAATGTAATCCCGAACTGTGCACTCAGATTTTTTCAATAAATGTTTTTCGTCACTACAGAGCTTTATATAACAGCAGTAAAGGCAAGAAAGGAAATTAGAAACACAGCTGAGACTGCATCTCATACTTCATAATGGCCTAAAATTCTTACTGTTTATTAAAACTAACACCCCTTGTCAGGGTGTTGATCAAAAATTCTCCACAGTCTCTTTTCTTTGATCTTTTCATTTTACAAACCACAGATATTTGTTGCCATTTCTTTACTTAGTTTTATGTCTAAAACATTAAAACTCAAAACTGTTTTCCAGTAAAGTTGCATGATAAGGAATAATCCTGAATTCATCAAGCCAGCGAACTCATCGCTAAGCAAATTTGTCAACTCCCAGGGAAAGGAGAACACAAACAGAAATGGTCTAAGGTGGCACAAGAAAGGATGCTTTCAAAAACCTGACATGTCTGTGG
Source organism: Athene noctua (assembly GCF_965140245.1). Taxonomy (NCBI): domain Eukaryota; kingdom Metazoa; phylum Chordata; class Aves; order Strigiformes; family Strigidae; genus Athene; species Athene noctua. The sequence continues at coordinate 17,737,339 of NC_134041.1, read as the reverse complement.
TCCTCATGCTTCTACTGCTCTCCAGTCCATGTATGAGCATAACCTATTCTAATATACACATTTACGTTTTGTTTCAGCAGCTTCCTGGCTCCTGCACATGCAAACATTTGAATTTCCTGTTGGCTCAGAGGTGAGATTTATAACATTTATTAAAGTTGCTTTTCACTGTGAGTTTACTGGGCAGAAAGCCTAAGAGGGACTTTTTTTTTAAGGGGCTTTAATTGCTTGAATTTACCAGAGGGGTGAACATTGTGCTTTCTTTGCAGCACCACTATCCACTAAGATTGCCAGGTGTTGAATTTCCCTAGAGGTTCCCCATTTATTGAAGGAATTCATGAAATACCCATCTATCCAGAGCTGGGGCTCCTAGCATCCCTTTCCCATTCATCATCTTGATTTTGTTTCCTTCATGGCTGCTTTTGAATTTCTTGATTGATCCTGTTCATTTCTGTCCATTGCTCTCCATAAGTGTCCTCCCTCCTCTCTTCTGAGCACCTCGACCATTGAAAATAGGCCAGACTTGCCTCAGAATTGTATGCACCTGAAAGCCTTTTGCCGTGATGTGGCTGCTGGTGCAGAGAGGCAGATCAGTGCTGGAAGTATACCAGTGCTCTTCAGTAGAGTGGAAGAAAGATGAACAGAGGGCAGGAAAGACAGAATAAGTGGAGGGAAAGGTGAAGAGCAAAGAGGTATTTTGCAACGTTTAAAATTAAAACCCATAAATAGCCCTTTAAAATCCATGAATGGACTTCTCAACAGATGGCAGCCCTACTGTCAGGCGAGCCCAAGGCAGGCAGACCATAATTGTTAGCAAATGTATTGTTAAGGGAATTTACTAATTTACTGATGCAGCAGCCGCTTCAGTTGAAGAATAAATTGGAATATTTTGGTGCATTTCCTTTAAAAAGTCATCCACTTTTAAGTCTATGTATTAAAATGACAAAGTCTTAAATGGGGGTCTCCTTCACTAAACAAAAGGTATGCAAATTACATTTCAAGATTTATATTATGATAAAAACTGAAACACAAAAGAGACATTATCTTGCAAAAATGTAAAAGTACATTGCTTCATGAGTCTATAATGATATAATGTGATGTTGATGTAGTTAAAGATGTCAGAAGGGAGACAATGACCTTAAAAGTTTAAAGCAGACACATTAATATTGATTGATTTTTAAGAGATTGAACAGCAAGAATATATCTATATATAGCCTGGATATTGGATTGTTTGAAAATTTGAGATGAGATACAGAACATTTCAGTCTTGTAATGTTTTAGACCTAATAGCAAGAACATGCTTTAAATGCAGCCATTTGTACAAGAAACTGGATGACAATTTGCCTTGAATTTAGCAGACTGTAAACCTTTTTCTTGTAAAAATCAGTGGTGTTTGACAAAGCTGGATGATCAGTTCTGGCATAACCACAAATGCAGGTCTGGCATATGGGACATCATGAAAGTCCTAATGTAGGGGGTTTACTTTTTTTTTTAAACCATGTTCTATACATAAGTAGATCTGCATGTAGTCTTATAACTATTTCGTACATGCAGACACACGCACACCTTTCTATAACATATTGAGCACCATAAAACCTCCGCACCCTTTGCCCTTGAACCAAATAATGTGACTGTGTATCTATCATGTCATTTTTTTTCTTCTTACTTTTCCCCAAGCTGAGAGAACATGGCAAATAACACTTCTTGTTTAAGTAGTTTAGGCTCATCTTATATCTGTGTTTATGCAAGCAAAGTTATAAAGAAACGTGCCTCACATTGAGGTGGAAAGTGCTAAATATTATGGTATTTTTTTGTTCCCTCGAGTCAGTTCATTTTATCATCTCAGGTTGATGAAAGTTTCATCTCTTTCACAAATGAGCTTTACTCTTAATGTAGAGACTTCCACTGGTCAGAGAAATGGAAATGTTGGACATGGTTGGCCTTTTAGACTTTTAGGGACCAGACCACAGATGCCTCAGACACAGGGACTAAGAACTGAACTTGCAAAAATCTGCTGGCAGCAGAGAACAAGTCTGACCTGTATGAGATGAATCATCTCGCTGAGAAGAGATCCTGCGGCATTGTACAAGCTGGAGATTTTCATTCAGAATCAGACCTCATGCAACATGAGGCAGATAAACATAAGGTGTAGACCATGTTTATAAAAAGGCTTTTTTTAATATAACTTTCAAATGAATCATTAGTCTTTTGCCTTCTTCTCCCCACATATGAAGTGATAGAAAATCAATATCTGAAGGAAAGAGGATAGCTGGGAACCTGGAGTTCAGTGTAGACATTTGCATGCTAGAGAATTCTTGTTTTCAAGAAGCAAAATCAAGAAAAATTATAACATGGCCACTTTGCCTCCAAATTCAATTTTTTTAATGTATAACCAGAAATAGAAAAAGATGGTTACTTTTGGGGAGAACTATCAAACAGCAAGGTGTCTAGGTGTTATAGCTTCATCCTATAAACCTCTACTTAGTTTCACCAATGGTAAAACTTGCTTTGACCCTCCAGTATAGGAAAATAGCCCTAACAGCCTGTTTAGTAAACCAAAAAAAGCACGGTGTCTCCAAAGGGCCTAGCCTGAGTGAGCATCCAGAATCCCAGACAGTCAAGAAATTTGAAGGCATTCAGACTTAATTTAATTCTTTTTTACTACAAATCTAATTTCAGAGAATGATTAACAGGAGAAGAGTCATAAATGGCAGTCTTGACCAAGGGAGGTGCTGACAGGGTACCATCTAGATAAATCAAGGAAAGAATGCTCAGGTTTCTGTGAAAGAAGACTAATGACATTAAGTCAAGATGAAATAGAAAGGAGCAGCATTGCAGGCTGAAAATCATCAAAGTCCAGCCTGCCCTGACAAGAAACCCTACAAAATTTCCTGATCTGAAAAGTAACTAGAAATGCTAAGGAATGACTTTCTGTAAATGCCAGGTCTTGAAGTTACTTAGGACTGAAAATGACCCAGGCACCAAATTTGGTTTTTGGTACCTGTCAAGACAAGTGAAGGAATGTCCTGGGAGCATCTGAAACAGCAGCTGATAGCAGCAGCTCTACACACTAAGAGTGTTTTGCACCTCATATGCTCAGTCCTTTCACTTAAGTCTGAAAAACTTCCACCTGGAGGCAAGCAGACAGTGGATAAAAGCAGTGTGTGAAACCTGCTGCCAGTCTATGTAATTCAGAGAACCTGTTTACAAGAAAGCAGAAATGGCAGTCTCCTGAAAGGAATGGTGGCCCTAGCTGAAATAATGGGGAAACTTTACAAATAAGCTGAATGTATTTGTACAAAGAGGGATTTCTCAGAAGGTTAAGATTTTACTTTAGGTACACCAAAAAGGAAATTAAAACACCATACTTCAGTGGTTAAAAGCATACTCCCTCAAATCTAGAGTGTTTAAACCAAAATAAAATGTCCTCTTTCTCAGAAAATGTTAAATTGTTGTTTAAGTATTGACTTCATCTTCTAAGAAACACTAGTATTCCTAACTAAAGGAGCAGATCTTCCACTGGAAGTCTCCTAGCTTCAGATTTAGATTATAATAGAGTAGCATTCTGCAGCCAAGCACTTAGTGCGATCGGTACTAAAACTGTATGAGATTAGCTAATGTACTTTTCTGTGATGTGCGAAGCGAATGCCAGGACACAGCATTGTACCTGACTGCAGTAGCATGAAGTTATGCTTCAACAGCGTTCTATTGTAATGTAGGATTTTGAAGTCAGGGAAGCAGTCTCTGGAGTGTTGCACATCAGCAAGAAATTATTTTTGAAAGTAGACAATAAAGAAAAAGTCTGAACTGATGTTTAGAACAAATAAATGAGAGCAGCAAAACTTTCAGTATTAGTATTACACCCAGCCATATAACAATAACTAAATGAAGCATGTATTTAAAATTTGGTTAGAAGCTTTTGTACATTTTAGTTCTGTTTGGCTCAGTGGGTGTGCTGCACTTTAGACTTCAGTCTTCAGGGCTGTCAATCCAACAACTTTCACAAGCACTATATTCACTTAAAAGATGAAAGAGAAAAATAGAAGGGGTTGATGTTAATAGCACTTAGCACTTAACATAGCTTTTTCCTTCCTGAAAAATACAGTGCAAGCATGAGGTAATTAACAAGTACTTTGTCTTGGAGATGCAGATGTGTATCTAAACAACCTTTAAGCAAAGAGAATACAGACATGTAAGATCAACCTATGCTCAGCTGCACATTTTCAAGGTTAAATATTGCAGTGGCATTTATGGTATCATTTCTCCCTGTAGTGGGTCAATAAGTCCAGCTTGTGGAAACCAAGACAGTGTATTTCTGCATGCAGGGCTCCTTCTTCATTGTGTGAATAACTTACTGTAATTTCAGACTTATATTAAGTGTCTGCTATAGGAAATCACTGGCAAGTCATACAAGGGGGTGTGTCATTTGAGTAGAGTCAAAACATGTAGTTAGGCAGCACAGACGCACCAATTATTCAAACTGCCAACAGCCTCTGTAGCAATTCTGCTGTGCCTGCTTCTCTCCATCAACTCCAGCATCTACCCACCTTGTGTTAGGTATTCTGAATATGGCCCACAAAGTCTTGTACTCTTGAACAGATAGATATCCATCTAATCTGCTTGCTTAGGAAGTTCAAAGTCTTACAAGGAGAGAACCAGGAAAGAGAGCTTCAGCTGACACTGAGAGCAGTGAAATCCTTTTGAGGAGGAGAAGGGACAAAGTCTCAAACTTAACATTTCTATAGAAATGAGGAAGAAGAGTGTTGGCAGCTATGGTGTGTTTTCAGTGTGCTTTTCTTCTGGTTAAAATAAAAGTTCAGTGGTGTTTGCAAAGCTGGAAGTAGACTCCTAAGTCAATTTGATAATTAAAGAGTTCTTCCGAGCCCTTGAAGTACGAAGGGCTATCAGTGCAGATCAACAAGGATGCAGAGCAATGTCTACTGGGGGAATTGGCCGTTTCACTCTCCTCTTCATTCTTAGGCCATTAGGACTTTAGGATGGCAAATCTGTCAATTTTGCAATTTCCTCCAGTAATAGAGTTTTGGCAGAAGCTGACGCCTGTGCTGTATTGTACTCATGCACAGTTAGGTAACCAATGCATGCTCCATTTAAGAGAGGCACAGAAAGCTTCTCAAAGTTACTGCATTATAGTCTGGCTCTCTGTGCTGAGCTCAGCTGCTGAGAGCAGAGGAGGTGTGAAAAGGCTTGTTAATAAAAGTCTGTTTAGATTTCATTACTGTGAGCAGCCAAATCAAGACAATACAGATCTTGCCAACCCTCTGAGAATTTCAGTCCTCTCTGGAAATACTTTCTTTCCTGCACTGAGTACCTTTTCCAGTTGAGTCTTTAAGCAATGCAAGGAGAGCTCTCTTCTGCTGCCTTTGAAAAATAAAGAGAGCAGAGACTCCTTTCCAATTGTAGAGTATTGAGTGGGAAATAGGAAAGAAGGGGGTGTGGTGGTATATCTCATTTCTCCTACTCACACACACTGAAGAAAAAGCATCTAGCTCAGACTTTCATTTTTCTCCCTTTTGTTTTTAATACTAGAAAGGGGAACTCCTTTGAGTTGCAGGAGGAACAAAGGTGGTTGGCATGGAGGATGGACTAGATGTGGCAATCTGGCAGACTGTTTTGGCAGAAATGATGAAAGCATTGGGAAAGGGCATAACTAACTGATTGGTCCATGGGATAGGCAATTATAGGGTGGTTGTGTTCATTGTTAGGGTTTAGGGAAACTATGTCTTATCAAGCTCTAGCATATCTTTTGCATTGTGCCAAAAGTATCTTATTGGCTAGATCTAGAGAAGTCTCCTACCAAGGCTGACTGGAAGATTCAGTGAACCATGAAGAACTTAGAAAAATACTCATTTCTTCTTCAGCATAGCTCTGGCCTCTGAGCAGTGAAATAAGACTGAATGAATATTGTAGCTACAGAGGTATCTTTGGCTACATGACCAGACTTTAACCAATTTGAGGACTTCAGGGATGTTTTTCAGATCACCATGAAAGAAAAATCCTAACCTGTGGCAGACTTGGCATGTGGTGTGGACCGGCCTTTTTTCCCCCAGAAGATTAAATTTCTCCACTTTAAACACTGTGATTTCCTTTGTTGTGGTCTTTTTAATGTTCTGCAAGTTTTACTTAGATATTTATTGAAGTTTTTAATGCTTGAGTCTTGGTGAAAGCAGATACAGGTCTCCTAACCATAAATGCTGCTCTTCCTCTCTGTATTGACATAAACAATCACCTGAATATGCTGAATATATACATGCAGATGTCAAAACCCAGCTAGCAATAAATGACATGAAATAGTTGGTGGGTCAGTCCTGTTCACCATATATTCCACTGTGTTACACTTGCATTATAAATTCAAAGTAAATTGTAAAGTTTAGTAAAATCTTTCACTTTTTTTTTTTCACTTGTCTACTTGTATCTCCTAAATAAGTCTCAAATTTTACATGATTAATGACCTAACTTGATCAAAAGGAAGATTCTTCAGAGAATATATTTAAATAGCACATTGCCATGCATATATTTTGCATCATTACTGAGTGATAACGTAATACAGTTAATGACTACCTTTCTCCCTAGTATAACTTTTTTGTCATCAGGAGTAGAATCTAGTCCTTTTCATCTTGTGTTATGTCATGGCTTTTGGTGTTATGTTCAATGCTTGCAGTACCTAGCCCCATCAGAAGATGCAGAAAGGTGATATTTCACTTATTCCATCACTGAAATCTCTGCTGTAGAGTTACTTAACAAAAACATTATGTTATATGAAGTGTTTAGCCGTGTAGTCATTGAAGTCAATATGAGTTTCACAATTCATTTCAATCAGAAGAGAACTGTGTTGACTGTGACTGTGTCACCCCAGTAAAAGATGAACACTGTACCCTTTTAAGTAATGTATTGCACCTATATTTTTAAGAGATCACTTGTAAAAAATGCCCTGGAAAAGGAGGGAAAGAGAGATGTGCCTGTTATTGCAAAACTTACTTTCTGAATTCTGTTTCTGCTTGCAAGAGAAAAATGCAGAATGTAAGGTGTGTGCTGTATATTAATATTTATTTGAACTGTCTTCTGATACATTGCCTTTCTGATGCTACATGGTGTTCTCCAGCACTGTTTCCTAGCATGATGGCTAATGTCCTGCTCTGAAAATTATCCATTAAAATTTTATCAATTTTGTGTTTTGGTGAGACAGTATGAGGAAATGCCATTGGAAAATTAGATTCCTCTTTGACATCAGGCGCCCAGTCAGCAATCCAATCCCATGTGTTTCTACTGAGACATTAGGATTTGATATAATTTTGGGCAGAAAACATTTTAAAATGAAACAATTGAATTTTCTAGATGGTCTTGGGGACCACTTAGCTTAAGAGAATACACTTCCAAATCAAAAGCTTTTCAATCATTCTAAATATTATTTGGATGATATTTGCTTTATGTGTAGTAGCAGTTTGAATTTGTATTGAATGTTTGACTGGCTCGTGCTCACATAGATGATGTATGAAATTATTATTTCATATTTTTCTAGTGTTTGCATTGCAAGTGACATCTGGCTGACAGGAACTTGGAGAAATAGGATACAAAGTGAATGCTGCAGTTACCACAGTATCATATTTATCAAAAGGCTTAAGGTTGGTCTGTCTTTGTTTAACATATGAAATTCACAGCAATAAATAAGAAACAGCACTATTTTTTTTTTAACTAAGCTGCTTAGAAAATGAAGATAGATGAAGAAAAAATGTTAATGGTATTCTATATTCTGTTCATTGAATTAATTTATGTAGACAGGCATGCATACTGGCTGAAAGGCAGTTCCCAACTTGTTTGAAGGGGTTTTTTTTGCTGTTATACCTTTAAATTTTGGTTAATGTTATATAATTCATGTACACTATATCACAGAAATAGGGAAGTCTGGAATAAGCTACTATAGCAAACTGGCACAGTTGTTTTTAAACTTAAGGTGTCCAGCTACACAAGTCTAAGGGTGAGTTTAATACTAATTGTATTATAACTTTAAAATGTACCTATTGAAATACTGTCTTCAACCAAACTCTTACCCTAGCACTTTTTCATTAAGCTCTTGATGCAGCACTTGTTTAATGTTAAATTGTATCTTGACAGAATATAGTACAGGTTTTACAAATTATAATATTATTTTACAGTTTAAAAATGTGGTCTGAAAATTTATGATTTTCCTAAGAAATATGACTTCAGCCTTTAAAAAAAGGCATTTTCAGATTCCATGTTGTTTTGGAGGAAGTTCTGCCATAGTGTTATGAAACAATGACAAAAGTGATACAGTGAAGCGTCCAGCTTCTGGATGCCCTGGCAGGGGAGAGGAATTGACTGTACTACTCTGGCTAGAAGGGTCTCTTGGACACTCTTTGTCACTATCTTGATATCATTCACCCTTACTGGTTATTAAGACTGTGGACTCTGTGTGAAGAAAACGCACCCCTACAGAACTGCCCCATTATTTCCCAGCTATCCTGGGAAGGAAGAAAACCGGGGGCTGTCACACTTAGGGATGTGGAGTTCATAAGAGTAAGGCAAGAAGAGGTTATCTGGAGATGGTGGGGTGGGTAGAACAGACTGGGAGGGGAAAAGGCTGCCTAAGAAAGACAGAGAGATGTAAACCAAAGACTAAGTAATCAAAAAATAGTCACATCTATACTGCTGCCAGGTGATTTTCTGATCTACAGAGTTACCAAGCTGAGAGCACTCAACATCTTCTAGGTCTTGCACCCTTCCTTTTAAACAAATAGAAAATTCAGCTTCGTGGTCCCATTCACAGGAAGAAAGAACTAACAGTGATTTTTCTTTAGGTCTGCAATTGCAAGGACTAGTTGGGAAACTTAAACAAAAAACTCCAAACCCAAACAAACAAAAAAATATGTGTGGCAAGGAAACACTTGTAAGTTGTTCAAAGAGGAAAATTCTGTTCCCCTAAGTGAACCTCAAGAGGAGCCCATCTATTTACTGATGATGTAGGGAATTTGCCTGTCCTCCTTTGTTAGACATTGTCAGTATGATTACCCTTCTCTCTACTTCTCTCCCTGCTTTTGCAAACATCTCCAGTCAATAAAGGGACTTATCCATTGCCATACTTACCTTTCCTAGCAGTCATGAACTTTATTTTTTATTTTTTTTTTAAATAGGTGAAAAAAAGCTCTTTTTTGCAGACAAAAGGTCTTTTTTTTCAGACAAACGAACAAAGAATACTGAGATATTGGTCGCTTCAGACCAGCAAAGAAGAGTATCAGATTAGAGCATTCACAGCTAAATGTGTTCTGAGTGGAGCAATGACAGGAACAGAACTGATCAGAAAAGCAAAAGGGATGATACCATAGCACAGTCGACCACTGAGACTGTTTTCTGAAGCATTGCATAGTAGTTCTTTCAACAGTTCTTTAACCATGAGGAATGCTATATATGATTCCTTGGAATATGCTTTCCACTTTTAAATGAAGATCAAAGTATTTACCTTGCATTGGCTTAGGATGTAGTGGCAAAGAATTTCTCATGCAGGAAACACTAGTTACCCTATCACTTAAAAAAATATATACAGTAGGTGCTTTTGGAGCCTTTCTGAATGAGTCCTATTCACTGTTGCAATTAGCATGTGCTCTGATGTTTTGCTATAGATGGAGTATTATATAACATAGTCCACTTACCTGTTTTCCATGTTGTCTTTTACTCTTTTGAACATGAAACCTTTTCTTGGGTTCCTCTAAAGCTCATTGATCACTGATGTCAGTTATTCCTAAAATGTATTATTTTGTCCTGCAATGAATATCTCCATACTCTCTCTTTCAGTTGAGGTGGGTCAGTCCCCATATCTTCAACCTTTACTCTGTGTGTCTTTTCTTACTAACAGAATGATTCACATATGAAGAATCTTGAACTACTTTTAAATAAGTCTGCAAGGGCTACCACCTCCTGTTGAGCTAAAATCACATAAGTCTTCAGTTTATTTTTTCACTGTGTTGTATTGTGTGTTGTATGCATTTTCTGTGTTGTATTATGCTAGATAGCACTTCTATCTCTACTTTGTGATATACAAAACAAAGTTGTTCTAGTTTCTTAGACAACGTTATTTATGCTCTGTGATAATGTATATTACGCTTGTATTTGTCTACTTTTCTGTCTACCTAGCCACACATTCAGATTTTATCAGCTTCTAGTTAAGATTGCTAGACTTCCTGTATGCCAACACAAACAATAAACAAGGAAATAAGTGGTTAAGACATTCAGCACACCATTTACATTACTCTCATCGTCTCTCTTTCTCAGTCTCAACTCCCTCACTTCTAACATCCGCAGTCTGCAAATTTCCAGCTTCATCCTGATTATATTAGTTTTCTCCTGTTTACTATTCAATGCAGTATTTCTTTGGCCAGCTGCATGGTTTTACACTTTCTGTCTTGAGTATTTCCACTCCAAACAAAGTTAAAAAATTAAAAATTTTTAAAAGTCTGTAGATCTATTTGCTATACATTGCAGGTTCTAAGAGTGAAGGAAAACTACCTAGCTGTAGAACTGACAAAGATAAGGCTGGAACCATATGATCTGCATTCTTTATATTGAGATATTTTGGTAGAAGTTTTCGGGATGAAATTTTCAAAAGTGCTGATAGAACGGATTTTCAAAACTATGTATGGGCTGAAAAGTCTGGTGGGCAATCGATAATATTTTTAATCCTTTTATTTCATACTTCTATTATTTCATAATTAGAAATCTGTCACTAAACTTAGACACGATATTCTTCATTGTACTTACTGTTTTCTGGCTGAGTTTAGTCTTTCAGGCCTGTACCTCACTTTATTTAGCATTATGATAATACCTATCTAGTCCAATCAGCCAGTGTCTTACTCCACCTTCAGTATAAGATTTCAGTTTCTCTTTACAAATTTAATATGGTCATTTATGCTTGATGTAATATTGGAATTTTTATCAAAGCAATGGATCATCTTTTTAAGAGCCAAGGGTCTGGGAAACACTTCACTGCATTCTTTAATATTGTCTTTTGTGTGTAGAGTAGTGAAGCCATGCTGCTTCTCAATAGTTTGCATTTACAGTCTGTTTCACAGAACAAGGATAGGTCAGACTTCCTCTATTGCTCTTTTGAACCTGTGGGGAAAGTCAGATTGGTCAAAGGTCTAATCCCTTTGAAAGTCAGATCTTGGAACTTTCTTCTGTGTGGGTGAAGATGAAAGTGAATGAATGACACTCAATATAAAGAACCTTTCCTTTTCAAGAGAGGACTAGTAGCACCTACATGTACAGATATTCTACAGGAACTGAGTTCTCTAGATGATGTTAATGTCAGTTGAAGTACTTGCAAGTGAATTTTGAGGCATTTTTTAGGAGTGGTGTGTATATATAGTAAGAGGCAGAGAAAAAGTATTCACTTTTAATTTAAAGACTGAAACTAGTATTAGCTGTGATAGACTGAGTAACTGCCTGAGATCTTTCAGTACAATAGCAGACACTGAGTATATTTTTTTAAAAAGTTTGGTTGACACAAGGCAGCAAGGAGTGTAAAAAAAAAAGCATATGGACATAAGCACACAGGCAAAGCCATGAAGCTGAGATTTTTTTCCCTTTGCCCTTTTCTTTCCCCTTTTGTTTTCAGTTCTTGCCTCTAGAAGAGTCTTCAGATAAGCAGCAATCCTGAGGCATGGTACCATAACGACAAAAGCTCTCCAAAGAGGTTTAAATGGAATAGAAAGGGGAGATCCTATAGGGCTGCTCATACAATGCTGATAAATAAAGCCATATTTTGTAGTTCACACTTTGTGTTCTCACATTTAGAAGAAGTATAATTGAGACCAATTCCTTAACTGACAAGAGTCCATTTAAAGCTGAATTACAATTGAAAATAAAACATTTTAAAGAAAACTAGTCTTTCTTTGTTATTAACTTTGTTTTCTCAGTTATGCCAAAGGCAGTACAAAGATGTAGAGAGGGGAAGAAGGAAAAATTACTCTCAGCTCCAGGAAAAAAAACCACAAAAACTATTCATTCTGCCAAATGAGGACCCCAAAGTACAGGCACTGAGAAGAATTTCAGACTTACAATACTTGGGTTTTTCCCCTTGATTTCTATGTATTTTCTGTCACTTTCTTCCCCCTTTCCTTTGCCATGCTGTCTCACATCAGACACTCAGGGTCCAGTTCTCAACCACTTTAAACCTCAGTTGTAGCACTCATTTTCCTTCAGCTTACCTTCACAAAGTTTCAGAGTAGTTTAGAGAAGAATGTTGTCTGCTTGAAACATTACTTTCCCTAATGACAACACACTAATGTATTAGAAGATATTTGCTTTCCTACATTAGAAGAGTTTCAGTTCTTGTCCATGGACATCCTAGCCTGGAGAAAAAATTATGGAAAGACTTCAAAAAGCCATTTATACCCCTCTGTTATGGCTAAATGTTGTTATGACACATCTGAAGATACTGTTGGTGATTGATTTTGGCCTAATCATTTTAACTTTTTGGTGGAATATTTGCTTTTTCTCCCCTCTATATTAACTGTATAAGTTCTGTATTCTAATTGTTGTGGTCCTCTTTTTTTTTTTTTTTTAATGGCTTTGGTCCATATTAATCAAATTATAGAATTTTTTGGTGGAATAAACACACCCTGCCTACTCTGTAGGTGATCACATGGCACTCAAACCAGAAAAACATAATGTGAAAAGCTGCCATAGCGATGGTAATAGCTGTGAATCCCAGTGATACTTTAAGGGATGGAGAAAGTCCTAACTGTATAATCCTTCCAATATATATGTAGGTGTCTGGTCTCTGTGTGTGGACTAATCCTTTTCCAAGTCTTCTGTACAGATAAAATTTGACTCAAATCTGAACAGCCCTTTAGTAACAGCTATTGTGAAGTCTAAAATCCTTTAGAAACACTGTTTCACCATCCAAGAAGTTGACTTTGGCTCAGTTAGTAGAGACCCTGACATCTCAGAAGCACAGAGATCCCGTTTCATACCTAAAATAAAATGGGATTTATATTGTTATGCCCTAACCATAGCCATGTGGTTGGAGACTGCTAAATTCATATGAGAGTGCCTGTCTGCTTTCCTTCTGACAAACAACTCTCTCTTTCTACCAGCAATCATTCAATATATGTTTTCAAAGTAATCTTTCCTTGATCAGCAGACTACAGTATTCTATCATTTTGTAGGTTTTGGTTCCTTTGTGGGAATACTTCCACAAATTGCATTTAATATCTATTAACTTGGATTTTTAAAAGATCAAATGGCTTCCATATCTCATTATGTTGTTCCTCATAATTTGTTATTTCTTCCAATTTGATACCACTGTGTACTTAGAACTTGCTTTCCGCTCTGTCATCCTGTCTAAAAACAGGATCCTGACAAGAAGCCTGTCTTACAAAATCATGAATGTCCTGGGAATGACTGTTATACCCCTCTTTTGCAGGAGGCCGTTCTGTTGATTTTTCTACTCTTCAGGTAGTTCTTTCTAGATACCCAAATCTTTTGCTTACTTTGGGCATCTCTGTTCTCAGAACTGCTTGATATGATGGGTTGGATTTTACATTCAGATCTATTAGTGCATTATTACACTGTTCCTCCTGCTCTTTGGCTCTCTTGGTTCTTTGTCAGAGGTCAATGTCGATGATGAAATTTCAAAACATTGAAGTAAATAACACAACCCACACTTCTGCTACTTTCTTCAAAGGGTCAGCTTACCAAGGAAAGAACTGGATAGTTTTGTGAAGTTATGAAGCAACAGTGGTGGAAATAATAAGTGTTGCTCATAGTCTTAGTCTGTTCTATTTCTTAAACTCTGAAGTTTACCGTAATATGTAAGACTTCATCCTGGATATGTAACTGTGTTTGTGTTTGAAGATGTGCGGAGTATTTAAGCTATAACTACGTATTTAAGCTATAACTACTCTGAAAATAAATATCCTATGAATTAACATTTGAATATCCATGTCCAGCATGATTTTCTGTGTTGATACAGGTATATTCTCATCTATATTATGCATAGTGACTGTAAAATACAAAATATAAAAAAATACACAAAATGGAGAAAACTAGAAAAAAATTGGGGTTTCTTTTTGAATTGGACTGAATAGAGGTGGAAAAAAGCCCAAAAAACAACACAAAAAACCTGAGAAACTATTGCTTGTGATGTAAGTATTGTGGATAGATATACTCCCAATCAGGGATGGCTGGTGGATATACTTTATTTCCACTGAGACAGCTTCAGGTTTATAACTATTTGCATAGAAGACATTAGAGCAGTTTGTAGGCTATGTGCAAATGCATGGTAAAGGTGTTCTGGCAAACTTGTACAAACCTAAGTGTCTACCATTAGGCATTAGATCCAAATATGTGTGTGTCCAGTCACAGTGAATAGGAGTTAACAATATTTTGTTGTGAACATCCAAGCAGGCTCCATTACTAGTTATAGCAATTGGACACATATGCTCCTGTGAGGGCAGAACTGCCCTGTTAGCTATTTGCAAAAGTTTCAAAGTGTATTAATCTCACTTGAAGGTCTATGCATAAACAAGAACTCTCTCTAGATACTTATTTAGTTAATCTTCTACAGACTTCAGAATTGATATGTTCTAATCAGATGCACTTTTTAGGTTTCTTCTTGGTTAAGTCCCATTTTGGTTATTACGTTGGCCCCGCCGAATGACAATTTGCATTATGATGCTTCAGACCATAAGAAGTTCAGATGAACTTTTTTCTTAAATTCAATCTTTCGTGTTTAATATTTTATTTCTATTTCCATTTGCAGTCTACTTTTGTAGCATTATACAGCAAAAACTATATGCAAGTTTTATGTTTGTACATGCACACATATATATTAATGTATTTATATATGTATACTGTAGTTTGTGTTTATGAATGATGTCCTTGTGAATGAAGCTGTACTAAGAATCCAAAGCCCTCTATTTGTCTGTACAATAGGACTACTAAGGAACATCCAGTATACCTTCTTTCTTGCTATGTTCCAAATACACTCATCTTAGGTTTGGGTGTGAGTGTGTATATCTCTAGGGTATCCGTGCTGCAACAGTTTCCCCAAAAGAGGACATTCATTTGTAAATAAAGCTGAATTTCTGAACTCTAACTGCTGTCTATTGTATTTGAGAAGTAATGAAGTTTCTGCCTAGACCGGAGGCGCTGACCTAGAAAGATAAACAGGGAGCACATGTTCAGTGCTTGGGAATTACTGTTTGTGGTTTGCTTTGATAATTTTGGCCTTCATATAGAAGTAGTCACTTGTAGACAACTGGCAATTACTTTTGAGGCTGTGGGTATAATCCATTAATATCCCCTAATTTAATGCAACCATCCAAATCAAACATTCTTCTGTTTTTAAAAAAGCCTGCAGGTAATGGAAGCTTCAGAACATTCATATGTGCAGTGTTATGGTAGAAAAGTCTAAATTCTGTACTCAAAGACCTGGTAAAAGCCCAAGCTCATATTAATGCCACTTCAAGCTTCTAAGGGAATATTTTGACTGTTTGCCATTGGCCCTGTTGCTTATGGAAAAGCAAGGAACTAAATTGGTGCCCGCTGGCTTTTAGTACATCTTTTTAGGGGAGGTCAAAACTTGGGCCAAAGAAAATGGGGGACCCACCCCAGTGCCTGTGCCTAATGACATTAGCAGATGTGTCTAGAGAACAGAAAACTACATCTATGAAGCCCTACAAATATCCAACCTGCCTAGTTTACTATGGAAAATGGTGGTACTGGTGGGAAGACTTTCTCTGTGTACAGGTATTTCTGATTAATCTGACATGGTAAATGTTAGGTTTCCCGAGTGAGGAAACATCTCCATTCCTAATTTGAAAGATTTTATGCTGTGAGACATGGAGAATATTGAGTATGGATTTCTTGTGTTATATCAAAAAATCTGACCATATTTCAATGAAAATGTAAACCACTTCTTTCATTAGTCCATATTCATTTCATTAATCCATATTAACAGAGTGTAAGAAATCTCATAAGCAATTTACCGTACAACTGGCAAATAGATACAAACAGATTCTTAAATCTGTCTTTCTCATCCAGATGTCAGAGTCCTATAAAGCTAGCCTGTAAGGTGCCTTCCACTGTGATTACTCTCATAAAGACAGATCAGATCGCAGATGACTTTGAAAAAGTCAGTTTAACATGGGATGAGTGGTGTTTAAACGGTTTCATTCTTGTCTCTGCTTGTAATTGCTTCTTTCTGCAGTCAATCTGTTAATAATCTGTTTATGTTGTTTATTATTTCTGAATCTTAGTTTACGTAGCCTGTCTATAAACTTTATTTCCTTTATGTACTGCTGCGTCATTTTTCTGAAGAATAAGATCATATTGGTATGAGAGGAAGCAATATGGAGGATCTCAGTTTTGTATTTTTCCAGTCTTAATGTTCCTCCCAATGACAAGAAGAAATCACTAATAAATACAAATTTGATAACCTTCAGAAAACCTTTTGCTGAACAGTCTTGATTTCAGATTTGTACTAGTTTTAAGTCATTCCATTTGCATACAAAAATAATCTCTCTTTTTCCCATCTGTTATATTATTGATTTACATCTTTCAGGTAGCTATCTGCAGTCGTGCACACAAACATTCATAGTTTAATATTGTCATTTTGAGCCGATTTCCTATGGTCTATTGATCATAAACCATGAAAAATTTAGGATATGTTTCATCATCTTTTAAAAGTTTATTACAAACTTTGGAAACCAATTGTAAGTAGGTTTTAAAATAACAAGTGCCTTTACATGCTTTTTTGATGCTCCATACTTTTGTGACACTTGATAACTATCACTCTGTAGACCAATAAATAGTAATTTTGAACTAGTTTAGACCTTGTTTGCTTTGTTTGGATAACTGAGTATGTGTAATCATGCACACAGACATTCTGAGTCATAGCCTGCCAACTCAGATGACAATAATTGAAAATGCTTCTTCCTGATGGCTGGATGTATCTTGCCACAAGTGAAATCAGTAGGTAGTTTTAGCACACTCCTGGTTGTCAAGTACCATCACAGATGGTGTTAACTGGGGCCCTTCATGGTATGCTCAGCAGGTGAACCAAATACTGACCTGCAATCTTTGGGATGGCCTTCAGAAGACAATGATGAATTGGAAATAGACTGACAGTGTCACCTATGCTTTAAAATGTCTGCTGAGTCATCTGACTGCAAGGGTTAGTTTGAATTAGTATTTATTATGTCCTCCACCAAAACTTGCCTACTGTGTGCAGATGGAACTCAAATTATATGCAAAACTGGAGTTACAGCTCAAGCTAATACAGCAAAGACAAAACCTGATGTGAGTTTGACTAGGTGTTTGTCTCTAGTAAAGAGCAAATACTCTGAAAAACATGCTACCTGACAATGATCAGTATGAGACAACCAAATCAATACCACTGAAGTCCAGTTTGCTTGTCTGTTCATCTGTGAAAGTATGTTCTGTCTGTTGATGAATAAAATAGCATGCTTCCCCTGAGATACAGTACAGGACAATGAAATGCATCAGCCTCACTTTCTAGATATGCAGTCCCTCTCATAGCTCTGAAGAGCTGCTTCTTAACCAATAGTTCTGGACACCATTCTATCCAAAAGTAGTCAACAATTTGGGAGGAGATAAGAGAACACTAACAAAAATTATTAAGTTGGAATGGTGAATGGCCTCTGTGAGGAAAGAGTAAAAGAAATATAAATAGGTTAGCTGACTGGCTCTCAGGGGGAGCTTCATGGTACTGACACCCGTTAAGAGTATAGTCATGACTTTCAATAATCAGGGAAACTGTCTCTTTAAAACTGTTGTCCGTAAGGTTGGACTAACTCTGGTCCAGAGTTACTCCACAGTAAAAGTATTCAGATGACTTAAAGCTAGACAGATCACCTGGACCTGAGACTTCATGTTACTCTACTGATGAACTGCTGAAGGCTTGAGGTCCCATGGTTGCATCTGCCCTAAGTCCTTGCCTTTCCAATTGGTACTTTTAGTGAGAATGGAAGGAAAACCTGCTGTCATGCCTCTGTGATGCAGAAAAAGGTAGAGGACTTTATTTCATTGTAGTAGTGTCATCAGCAGATAAGGAATTTCAGAAAAAATCTCTGAAAGCCCAGTGTTTGAAGGATTAAACGCATTAAATGGGAAGGAAAGAGGTCTTTAGCTTAAGAACAGAATTGAACAGTCTGGTATTAAAGGACTGAAGGATTACTGATACCATACAGACCTGACACCATATTTTGTATCTTTTTATTCCTCCACAAGGGGAAGAGTGTTTCTTGATCAGAAACTTTTGAGTGTTTTTGTAGCAAGGGAAACTGAGGCTTGAAATTATAACCCTGGTTTCCCTATGCTGTAGCAAGGCAGGGTGGGGGCTTAGATCTGAAGAGGGAACAGCCACGTTTGATGCTGGAGGGTAATAATACTTTATGCTTTCCCTTTGGGAATGGTGGAAGCCCTATTAAAATGAGTCATTTTAAATTTAGACTGAATTAAGCACTTCAGAATTTACTATGGGGAACAATCCAGCACTGGCAGGAGAATGAATGTGATGACCTAATACTGTAAAGATTGTCTATCTATGTTTCTTGTAGATCTATGAAGTGTCTGGCTTTTGCAGGATTTTACTCCAATGTGACCACAAAGAAAACAGAATGAGGAAAGTTTCCTTACTCTTGGTGTGGGTGTAATGTTCCTGCATTTCCTTATGGCAGTCCTAATCTAAATGATCTGAAATCCTTGAGCACAAAGCCTTCAGGTTTAGCTGGGGCAGGTTGCAAACTGCTGAGCCCTGCTAAACATCCTCATAGCTGCAAAAGGCACAGGGTTCTTAAGCTTTTATTTGAATAGGCTGTAGCTATTATTAAAATAACCTTCAAGTGTTGACTCAAAATCCCTTCACACTTTGCTAAAATTGTCCTGAAATTTCTGTCATTCTCACTAATATGTTTCATTTTCCATCCCACATGCTGTACTTAGCATTGTGAGAATTTCTCTCTCGTCTACCTGCTGTATATTAAAAAAAAAAAAAAAAAAAAGTTAGTTCCATTTTCTTAAACAAATAAATAAAGTGAAATTTTCCCTTTGATCATTTTCTCTGTTCTTATTAAAAAGTGCATTACATTTAAAGCTGCCTCTTGTCTCTTGCTCTTTTAAATGACAAGTCCAGATAAGGTGCTTTAAAAGTTTGCAGTTACAAATGGAAATGTCGTTAACTATTTATAATCATCTTTGTTTAAATTGTCTTCATACATAGAAACAAGGTAAGTGAAGCACAGAAAACAGTGTCTTGCTAAAAAGTCAGTGTTTCTGTGAAAGGACACATGCTTATCAAGGACTGAGAAAGTATCTTTTTTCTTTTTGTTCCTTCAGCATATGAAATATTTACTTGTTAGGCAGTATCAGGAATACCCATTTTCCATAGTGCTGTACCAGCCCAACCCATCAATGTGCTGGTTAATTAAGTGTGACCTAAACCAACTTGACTTGAGCTCTGCATTAAATGCACAAAACCCATTTGAGCTGACCAGCAGCAGAAGTGGTACTCAGAGAAATTGAAAAGGATTTCTCCCAAATGCTTTCTACTTACTTACAGCACTCAAGTAATGGCTGAAGATTAGCATATGACATGACAGATTACATTAAGTCATGTCTTTCCAGTGCTTTATGACAGCACTATCACATTAGCTTCTTAGCACTGGCACATCGAGGCATGCAAATGTTTTCAGACCCTCTTATTCAAATCTACAAGCTGACATGGCAGCCTTGATATGATTATTAGTCATTTGAGAGACTTTAATTCACGTCATCAGATAACAGGTTCTGCTAAAAGGTTAGAGAAACTGTCTGCTTTTAATGAAGCCCTCAAAAAAGACCCTCAAAAACCTCACTGCTCACAGAGCCTGATTTGACTTTATTGACAAGATCCCCCTAAGAATGAACTTGAGTTGAATAAGTAAGCAGGCATCTAGAGTGAAAAAACACTGACTCCATTTAAAAATTAGACCAAACTGGATTGAAGTCCTATCTTTCTGCCTCTCATTTTCTCTTTCTGGTTTTATCCTAGCTTTAAAAACAAGGTTCTCTGTCTGGAAAATGTTTTCAGCATATGATGTTGAATGAGGAAAGGTGATGTAAGGACTGGTCTGATACCTTAGTGGCAGCCTTTCATTGTTACACTGAGTGGAGGGTCACTGCAGCTTACCACAAAGGGTTAACTGATGGTATCTTGTCTCAAGAAGCTGTACAGCACAGTTACAAATTCTGTTTGTGCTCTTCTAGTTTGCATTTATTAACATGACTTCATATTTAGGTATTATTTTATGTTAAATCATGGTGAGTCTGCATTCCAATGGAAATATGTTGTAAGTTAGTCACCCATAGATCAGTGGTGGTTGGCATGGGCCAACCACAGGTGGTCTGTTTCATATGAAGGAGGGATGAGTGAGGTGAGAGGTGATGTTCCTCCGTTAGAAAGGGAAAGAAGCCTTTACTGTTAAAAGGGATAGTTGTTGCTAGAGCAGTGATTTCTCTTTGCAGAAGCTGTGAGAAGGTGGTGCTGATCACAGCCAGCATTGCCCCTAGGCCTAAGATGTGTCACAAAATTGCAAAGAAATTAATCTCTTAAAATCCTTTTGGCATCAGTGTTGCCGTGGCCTCTGCATCAGTAGAGCCTATGTCAATATAGTACTCTCCAGACTAGACTAAGTCTTCCAGAAAGGTACTGGTGCCTCTATACCTGGAGCTTGTTGCAATCTTTTTTTACCTGATCCCTTGTCCTTGCCTAAGGAGGAGGCTGGAGCTCGCCTGTAGACTTTGTAAAGCATCTAGTTTAGAGACCAATTTGCTTATGCTTCAGGCTTTCTCTAGAGCCTTGCTTTGTTTGCCTCTCAGCAATATGGAAAGTGGTAGAGAAATGTATTTGCGTTCACAGACATGTGAACAGTGTATTTAAGCTAATTGTTGCAGTTGACTAATTTTTGTCCCAGTTTTTTGTAAAGCCAATTCAGAGTCCTTAGTATAGGACTCATACTTTGGTTATTAGGACATGCATAGTCTGAGACAAGCGATTGACTGCAGTCAGTTCACCTCAGTGTAAAAGACATGGTTTGTATCACCTTTCATGTTGCCTCTCAATGTCACCTCTATAGCACACATGCTTCAGTAGCTCTGGTTTTGTTCTGTCTGAATATAAATGTGCCAGGTACAAAACAACTATGTCCGCTGTACTATCTCACTAAATCCTCCTGTCTTCATTTGCCTTTGGCACTCCTGCAGCTTTGGTCTCAGTGGCCCTCTCAGATCCAATCAACCTACTCTGCTGCTTTTTCCACGTCTTTCCGCTCTTTTTTTATCAGAGCAAAATCAGCTGATGTAAATACTACTAGTATAATCTGGCAGTACTTCATCCCACTTCATAGGGGTAAATTAACAGCATGAGCAACAAGGCAGTGGAGCACCATCTCCTTTGTTACTGCCCCCTCTTTCTCAAGAGCTTTTCTGTCCTTAACCAGAGCTCCTCATCACAAGACTCTTCTTCTGTGCTTTGCCAGCATGGACCAACCTTCTTTTGTGTCTGCTTTAATAGTTCTCTATCTTCTCTCACATACATCTTAAAATGCATCTTTCAGCCTTGCTTATGCTTGTTAATTTATCTCTCTCATTGGATTTGTGATCAAGTACTTTATTAATCATACAATGTCTTTGTAACTGCATTATGTAGTTTAAACAATTTTATATAACTTTGTACAGTGTTTTGGCCGCAGTTTGTATGAAGGCTACTATACAATGAACTTACCGTGCTGTATTCTAACCATTTTTTTTGCATCTGTTTTCTCTGAAACAGTAACAAAAAATCTTAATTATGTTATTGCTCATAAATTAATTTTCAAGACTAAAATGAACTATTTAGACTTCAGTCTTGCCAACTCTTCCACATAAATTCTCCCACTGAGCCTGAAGGAGATTGAAAAGATTTAGGCCTGTTTATTGGACACTGGCAACCGGCAATATAGGCAAATGGAAACAGGAATTCAGAGCAGCTCTCTCGGGTAAACCATTGAAGCTTCCTACCTATGGCAAGAATAAAGGGATACAAAATTACAATAAAAGACAGGGACATGTAGCAATAGATTTTCCTTATCACAGACAAAATGTATGGGCTCTCTTACCACAGGTTATCCTTGAAGTTGTAAACAAGATTAGGTAAAACAAATGAACAGAAAGAGTCAATATCCATGTATATATGTATGAATGTCAATAGTATGTATTAGAAAAGGTAAAAATGTATAATTGCTGCAAGTCTTCATAGCATAGGGAAAATCACTCCCAAAAGTGATCCTTATGGGATTTGGAATGAAATAGCCTGGCTGAAGCCTGTTTCTTTTAAGTCATCTGTCATTTCACTATGGCTGGGTACTTGCTGTGAAAAGGAAGTTCTATACATCTTTCTCCTGCAGCTCTACTGGCAGCAGAAACCTTAAGCAATCTGTTACGCACGGTGTGGCACTGGGTGCTGAGAACCCATCCCTTGGATGTGGCACCACCAACCCTTTGTCAGTGGGTGTGTTGGTGCCGGCACAAGCCTCAAGTCCTCAGTCTGTGCAGTCTGGAACAAACCCAAATCCAAAATAGCTCCATCTGGCTTTGTGGGTTGATTTCAGTAGGAGAGGGAAACAGTAAATAGCTTTAGACTGGAGGTTCCAGTTGCTGTCCATCAGTTCCAGTCCCAGGAGGCTTTAGTGTAGCTGCTGACCATACTCAGACATGTCTGACCTGCTTGCATCTGTTCTGTAGACGTATTCCTGATCTTCATTTGCCTTTCCTGAAACACGTCAAGTAGAAGACTGGGATTAGAGAAACACATATTATTTTAAAAGCCCTGCCGAGTCTCTGAAATTTTGTAGTTAGTTCTGTACTTGCACTTATTTCCATCTTGTAGTTTAATACAAGCTAGAAAATCCATACTGCTTTGCTCCCCTCTGCCTATTTCATCTGCAAGGAATACATGTTAATCAATAAAGAATCTATCCCCCCCCCTTTTCATTACTTCTAGCCTCCCATCATACTCATATTCTCTTATACACACGTTATGAACAATTCCACTGTCTCAAAATTATTTTAAATGTAATTTAGGCTAGAATGCTGGAGAGTGACAAATGCCAGTGAGTTGAGAGGGTTTGTTCACCAGAGGCTGCAATCTCTTGCGACAGCAAACTACAGCTCTAATCTTCATTTGCACTCTCCCAGTCCTGTAACAGATTGCATTTCTCTCACGCTTTCTCTCTCTCTCTCTCTGTTATTAATTCTTCACCTTTAAAAAGATTAATACCTTTCAAGAAATAGACCTGTGTGCTGATTCAACTATTCTGAGTGCTAATATATGGAGCCTACAGCACTGAGAACAGCAGTTTGATATCCACCACCTGATGGACCTTGATGTACAGCCACTGTTATCTCAAGTTTTCATGGTTTCTGAGGCTTAACACTTACCGTACTTGTGTACAAAGGTGCTGCTAGTGGGAATGAAGCAATTGCTTTAGGAGTTAAGAGAACTACAGAATAGTTTTAGATTAATCCTACCTGCTAGTCGTACATTTCAATTTTGAAGG
Organism: Athene noctua; assembly: GCF_965140245.1. Lineage (NCBI taxonomy): Eukaryota > Metazoa > Chordata > Aves > Strigiformes > Strigidae > Athene > Athene noctua. The sequence continues at coordinate 17,713,712 of NC_134041.1, read as the reverse complement.
GCTGACCTCAGTACCTGGATTTCTTGTCAACAAAAAAGCTTTCAGTGACCTACCTTGGGATCAAACACAAATATAAGGTGTGATAAAAGGGAATGGCTGAGGTAAGTGACAGAACTAGCAGGAATCACTTAAATTTGGCCTGTACCAGAACAGATGATGATGTTGACTTCACAGGGTATCAGCTTTTTCTTGTTACATTATGCTGTTGCTGATATAGAAGTATTTCAAGTTGTCTGCCACTGAAGTCTTCTAAGTATGAATCTGATACACATCCTCATCTTTAAAAGCTGGCATTCAAATATCTTTTAGCAGTCTAGAAATCATGAAAGTAATAATTCTCATTATTACTGTTTACTTAAATTTTTATAAAATATTTTTGTTAACAAACAACTTTGTGCTGTTGTTATACTCATTTTCATGCCTTGACTGGTCTTGTATTCTTCAGACATTTTATTTTCTAATTATTTAATAATTCTAGAAGCTTAAAAAGTTATGCAACTAAAATTTGAAATGAGCTGACATTTCAGGAAACAGCTTATTAGCACAGGGCAGTTCCAGGAGCATTTTAATGGAACAGAAAGAGAGCACAAACTAATGCAACTTCTGAGTAATTATCTTTTCTCCTTTGACATGTTCCATCTATATAGCATCCTAGCCTGTCTTACACATGCATCTTTCTCTCGTTTTACTCTAACTGTCCTTCATACATCAGTTCTGAGGCTTGTCTGAATTAGGACAGATGACTTTCAACTCCATCCCACCAGATATGAACAGATGTATTTTAACTGGCTGACCTGAATACAATGTGTATTTCTATATTACCCAGTTCTATATTACCCAGTTTTGAGCTTTAAACAAGCTTCTCTGAGTATATTGGACTTGTTGAGTGCTGGACAATCATGGGTTGTATATTTCTGACAGTGAACTGCCTCAGATATCCCAACAAACATTGCATTCTGAAGTACAAACATACTACATAGTTCAGATTGCATCAGGCTTATTTTAAACATGAATTAGCTGGTGGATGTGGTGCCTAAACTGTTCTTTAACTGTCCTTTTAGAATATGTATTTAAATCCTAGGCTGTGTATGACTGAATTTGATTTAGCACTTGGTCTTAAACCACAGTTCAGTTTTAACATGAGCCAGTAATTGCATTTTCCTCATGGTGACAGAGGATCTCAGAATGAAGTTGCTTTGACAAATATTGTGGGCATTATATTTTTATAGCATGAAACCTTACCCTGTTGTCACTGAAGTCAAGGGTATCCATTGATTTTACTGAAGAGTGGAAGCAGCCCCACAGCCAAGAGGGCTTTAAGACACAGCTTAGCAGAAATAATTCCTTGGGCAGATGGCATTGTCCAAAATACTCTTGGCGAAAGGAGCTGATTTAGAAAGCAGTTCAACACTTTTTCTTGGTGATGTAGTATGACATTTGATAAATGGGTGTGCTATTAGATGAAGCTTATATGACCCAGAGTTGAAATTAGCTATAGACTTTAGAAATAAACCAATATTGATACATCTCTGGAGAGAAAATATTGCCATATTAATGGTTGGTAGTCATCTTTACATGTTTGTGAATATATCAGAGCATACATATACGCTCATACAGTGTGTGTAATCACACATGTACATGCTATACTTCTAGTCTGTTGGGAAGATATCATCTTAAGGTCAGTAGAGGGGGTACTTACCTTTACAAGGCACTTGTCCATGCCTGTACTTTCTGTCTTCTAGTATCTCTTGAAAGCTCTTGTCTTCAGTCTCCTTACCATGCTGCCTGTGTGGTGAAGATTTCAAAAGAAATTACTGTGTGATGGTAGGAACTGCATTCTGCTCTACATGGGTCCTTGTACAGAAACACAGTAGAAAGTTTATCTGAGGCAGTCGGATCTATTTTATAGGATATGCCATCCTTTGCTTTTGGTTGGCATATCTCTGAAGCCAGCAGGCACAAAGGGCCTTAGTAATGTCATCCTGCAGTTGTAAAGGAGCCTGAGCAGTAGTGCTGGCAATGAGGATGCCTGGGTGTCACCATCCCTCCATGTGCTATGGCTGAGCATGTTTAATGGCACCTAACAGCCTTTCTTCTATCAGATAAACTGAAAATATTTTTTAAAACCCCAAAACTCTCTTTCCTGGGTTGTTTGGGGTATTTTGTTTGTGTAACAAATGTCACTCAGTTGCTCTGTCATTTCTTACTTGTTTTATTTTGGGATTTTTATATAACAGCATAAATGCAGTGTTTTAACGGGAAGTGTTTGATAGATAAAGAAGAAAATATTTTTTCTTATTTATTCTCAAGACAGTGTAAAAGATGTATGGTTTAAAAAGAACCTGGAATTCTGAGTGATACTTCCTGGTTGAAGGTGATCTGTTAGAGCAGAACAGGCAGTCACTGTGGAAATCTGCATCATATGATGCTAAAATTTTACACAAGTTCAAAAATGATAGGGGAAGATCAGAGTTGGAGGAATCCATCAAGGGTTATTGTATACAGCTCTAGTGCTGGTGTCTCTGCTGGGAAAGTATTCTGGAGAAATATCACTACGTGCTGAAATGCTGGGGTTCCAACGCCAAGCCCCAAATTAAGGTTGACAATTGGGTGATTCCCAAAGCCCTTCACAAAGGGGGGTGAGTTTACCTTTAGGCTTCCCTCCAGGGTGCGGCCTTGCAGACAGAGCCCTTGGGTAAATGAGCCCCAGGTGTCTGCATTCAGTAAACAAGGGTCAGGTGTCCCACTGAGGGATAAAAGCTGGGACCCATGCAGGGAGGGGCAGTGTCTGTCTGTGAGGTGGAGGCACTTTGCAGAGTTCCCTGTTGGGGAAGGACCTCCTGCCTCCCTGGGACTGGGCTCCAGTCAGGTCTGGCTTTTGTAAACACGGACTGTGTAGAGATTCAGTGTGTGGCTTCCTTGGTCTTATGTATTTGGCTTGTTGACTCAGTTGTCTCCTGTCCCTTCTATGAGAGACTGCATGTCACCATTTATTCCACCCATTGTTGGTTGTGTGGTGTTGTTGGGGTCAGTGGGATTGATGTTGGTTATGTATAATCTGACTGACTTGTTTGTACCCCCAGTGCTACACCCATGTACTGACCCTTTTGTATCAAATACAGTCTGGTTATTGGTTTATCTTTATGCTGGCTGTGTCCTTTATGCTAGGCCTGATAACTGGCAAAACACATGATTACTTCTATTTGTGTGTTTCTCATTGTCTGCTGGACACTCAGAGTCTTGGACTAGATGGATCTTATATCTGACATGGTTCTATCCTCAAACACTACAAAAAGAAAACAGCCTGGAGAAATAACCTTATTTTACTAAAATATTTAATGATTTCTTTATTCTTATCCTCAGTGCCAGAATGATGGCAACGCTGACACTCCTATCCACTAGGATATACCTGTCCACAGGTTCTTAGAAAATCTAAATGATGATTGTATTAGAAAAGTGACTTCTGGAATTGACAAATTGTATGCAGGCCCAAGGAAAGGTGTTGCTTGTATGGATAGATAAATTGCTTTATTTCAATAGCAACTATAAGACAGAGAGCTGTTAGAACTCTTTTGTTAGATGATAGCATTTTCTGTTAAAACTAAGCAGAAGGTAGTCAGTGTGGTCATCTAATGACAGGGCTGTTTGTTCACATTTAAGAAACTGCTGGTTTAACTCTGTCCTATTCTCTTCCAGGCAGGAGGTACTGGTGAAATTCTAAGGAGACATCCCCTGTAACCTCTTGGGAGGGCAAGGAGAAATAAGGATTAATCCTCTACTGCTCAGGCAGAGTCCTAAATGCAGTTTTACAAAGTGGTGATAACAGACCAAAACAGCATCCTCTCAGGTAGGTGCACCTCTCCATTAGATAGAATGGTCCAAAGGAGATGTGGGTCCTTGTCCACTTACTTAAGACAGATGATCAGATGATACCTCCCATGACCTTCAGCTATAGATTCTTCTCATGTTTGTAGGCCCAGAGAAGGACAGATACTAGAGAGACAGGGAACTAGCAAATAGCTGTAATCTGGGCTGTAAAGAAAGAGTGCTGTAGAAGAGAGGAAGAAGGACTTGCTGCTGGGAAAGGCCGAAATAACCAAAATACACCACTAAACATGACTTAGAGGCCAAAGCAGAAGGGAACCCCTTTCTTCCCATTTTAGCAATTCCCAAGTGTTTAGTAGTAGTTCATTCACTTCATGATAAAAATCAGGAGATTTGAGGTAACACATTTTACAAGGCTTGTTAAAACTTGACAAAAAAAAAAACTTGGCCTCTAGCACAGCATGTTGCCAGCTGAAAGAAACAAGTGTGAGAGGAAGATGGGAATTAGAGCTCCTTGGAGAGGAGAATCTCAAGGGTTTTACAGATACCAGGTCTCAGTCAAGAAGGACCATGGAGAGAAAAAAGAGAGATTCTGTGATAGCTACGAACCCAGTGCTCTGGGAGGATGAAAGTCTGAAGGACATGCTGATGCCTGCAAGGACTGGCTAGAGGACACAGTCAGTGAGCATAGCTTATAGTAGATGCCTGCTGAGATAAAAAGTATGGAGAAAATCAGATAAAAAGCATATTTAAAATCTGCTATGTAACAGTTAGCATGTTTTAATGACTAGTTTTTTAACCACAGGCAGACTTTAAACTGAGCTGGTTCTTACTGGTTTTTGTCATTTTTTTTGCATGGTTATTAGAAGTTTGCATTGGCACCCTCTAAATTGTACCTGGATTCTGCATAAACAAAATGCTTCTGTTTCCAAGCCTGCAAAACCCTTTAACTTCATAATATTAGCATTCATCTCGCTGCTGCTCCTTCTGCTTCCGCTAGTCTCTGTTTGCATATGTGTAACCACCACACACTCACCAAAATATACTACCTCAAAAAGTGATTCAGCCTAATAATTGTGCCCTGGGGCATATAGCTGAACATTTACCTCAAAAATGAACAATTCTAGGATGTGAACTCGTGTGTATCATATACAATCAATCCTCTTCAGAACACTTAACACACTTAGAGCAAAATGTTACCCTGCTTTGTTGAAACTCAGTGTATGTTTATAAAAGTATCTGAGTAATGGTTTTGAGAGGTCCTTTAATATATTCACTGGAAAAAATGACAGCTTCTTGGGGGAAAAATTTTTGCATTCCAATATATGCAAATAAAAACAAATTTGAAGATTTAAAGTTTTAAAAAACAATAGATTATCAATGCATTCCAATTGTTAGAATTATGAGTGACGTATGACATATATGAGAAACTTAGCTGTAACAGTGCTGATAATTTTTCATAAGAAGGCTTCTTTAGAATGCTCATTTGAGACTGAAGAGAAACCTCTGGGTTAAGAAACTCATTAAGTTTCTAGTAGGTAGTTCTTTAGAAATTCTGTCTATTCAGGACACACAATATATAGCATAATACTCAAGCTTGGCTTAAGGCTCCATGTGATTTACAAAACAAAGTTTGACCATAAATGTTATGATAGTTTTATAGTTCTGTTTTTGTAGGAATGTCAACTTGCCAATCTGTTCTATACATGCATCTGTACCCATAGGTGTAATTCACTTATAAATATATATGAAATCAACTCTGTGTGTGCAAGTCTCTTACAAGGTGTTTTTATTCAATAGGTATCAAAGGTTTTTACAAAGGAAGTTAAGTATGATCATTGTCTCTACTTTGCAGGTGGAGAACTGAAACTAAGAAGGGCTTTGTAGATTTGCTGAATACCTAAAAGTAGTTCCCAACACTGAGTGGTGGTTTTCTAAAAAGCTTTTGACAGTGCGTGACAACCATAACTGCTGAACATTTGTGATCTGGTCTCTCCAAAACTTTGCTAAAAGTGTGTTATTACCCCAGAAAACTCCTATCTACATAGGAACAGATCTGTAAAGTGTTAGCTGGATTGATGTTATTTTGTTGATGTTCAGTTGGAGGTTTTGCAACTCAGGTCGGGGTGGAAGGCAAACTCCTGTTTTTCATGTGAAGTTGTTTACATCAATCCATAGCAGAGGCAACTGGCAATGATAAAATATATTAATATTTTAGATTCTGGACTTATTGTAAGTCTTACACAAAATTAAATCCTGCGCTGTAGTTTCCTTACTTGCCAAACGATAAGTATGTTGCCCAATATACATATAGACCAGAAGTGTATATATGTATGCATATAGATACAAGTGTGTGTATAAAATATATACATATGCCTCCATCTATGTACTTTATATTTTATGATCCATCTTTTCCTTTCTCTTCTTGCAGGAAATCATAATCTACATTTTCCCCTTCTCTTCTTGGGCTTCAGTTTTAAAGCAACCTTTGTGGCCATGGGTTTTGCTTTTACAATATTTTCTAAAGTGCTAACTGCAGTTAAGTGTTTATTTGAGAAGCTTAATTGAGATTAGCAAAAAAATCCTCATTACAGAAATAATTCTTCCTATCATGTTTAATTATTTAAATGTGATGAGTAGAACTGTTGAACCTGCAGCATCTGTGGTGATAAGATTAAAAAAACTGCGTATTTTGTCTGCCCTTCAGAACAGTTGCAGTTTGTTCTGACAAGATCCTGCCCAGGAGTTACGAGTTAGTTTAGTCTTGTTCTTGAGTAGCCGGTAGCTTTCACACAGATATATACATGATGGGCTGGAATACTAAGCTAGGTCTCAAGGCAGCATCTGCAGTATAGGTGGAAATGACTGCTCTAAGTTGCCTTTTCTTGCCTGTCTTGAAGTTGATCCACATCTATTTGATTCGTTACTTATTAAGCTAAGATCAGCAGGTAAAATGGTCTTCACAGAAAATGTTCTGCCAGCTAGTAATTTCTGGAATACAACCCTTGCCCTGATTCACAGCCCTTAAGAATGTAAGAGGTTGGTTTGGAGGTAATAAAACCTTCAAACTCTTGGCTGTGGTGAGGAAATTTCCCTTTCCCACTGTAGCAGTTCTCTAGCTACTCTGTGTTGCTCAAGCCTGCTGAAAAGCAGCATGGAATATTGTATATTAGAGTACATTATGCTCTTGAGAAAGTTATCTCCTAGCTGAGTTCCAAAACAATGGGACATTCTAAAATATAGTAATAAAATTGTGTACCAGGCTTATGTGCACAAATCTTCATAACAAACAGCAAATGGGGAAATTAGTCATAAAAATCCAATTTACCAATAACAGAGTTTGTGCCTGTACGCACTTGAGTACCACTTTGAAAATGGCCACTATAATAAAAAGGGAGTAATCAGATTGGATGGAAGCATTGATAATCAGTTTTTCTAGTAGGCTTTGGTAAGCTATGTACGTGCTCGTGTTCAGCGTATAATAGGACATTGTGGTATTGGTACAGCCTGGTTTCTAGCAAACAGTTACAACCAGTTGGGTCTGGTTCCTCTGTGTCTTCATTCAAAAAATGTAAAAAGCAGAACAATAGCATTATGGTGAAGCAAAGCACGAGGACATTTCAAAATTCTGGCAGGTCATCTTTAATAATTGATTGCAATTATACGCTTTTTTGCTCAATTTATTGTAAACTTCTGGCTGACTTGCTATCCTTTCATGGGCTCCATGGGCGAAGAATGTGTGATAGGCAGACTGGGCATAGGTAAACAGAAAGGACAGGGTGTTCCCCATGGATAGTGCTCTCTGTGGAAATGTTTATTTTTCTTAATGTTACTTATTTTAGTATCAAAGATTTATTAATGTGGTTATGAGGATAATCAGTTTAGCCAGAAGTTAGTGGGGAAAAAAAGTAGATTTTAAATGTCAAGTTATATTTATAGAAATTGCAGCATAGATTTCTTGTAATTGACAGTGTCCTTTAGATTGTCAAGTGAGATAGGATCATCTTATTTTCAATAATCTTTTATGTTTAAGGCGTTTCTTTAATGGTTTGGATTGCAGTTTAAAAATAGAAAGGCTCTGCTGCTGCTTGCTAGGGTACTGCAAACTTGATTTCTGAGGTTGCTGACAGCTTCTGAAAGATTTAGGAACTGTCAGCAGGAAACATCCCCATAGAATCTGTACTGTGAACTTTTTCTGGAAAAACAGCATCATTTAGCAGGTAATATATCTGCAATAAAAATACTGTTATGCAATAATGGCTCATTAATATGGTAAATCATAACATGGTCTTTTCTATTCAATTTAAAAAGGAACTTGTGGAAAGAAATAAGTTCCTACTCAGCTAGTTGGTGAACTTGGTTATTTTTGTATATTGTTGTTTTTTAAATTTTGAAATAGCTATTTGATTTGTATGGGAAATAACATTTAGCCATGACATTTTGTTTCTGCATAAATAAATTTCCATTTGGGTTTAGATTAGTACAATACGATTTTTCCTTTTTTTCTTCTGCCTGCCCCCCCCCTCCCCCCCCTTCCCCTTGAATATGCTAGGAACTGCTGGAGTACTTTGGTATGTAACTGGTAATTTATCCTTCACGTCTTTACAAACTTGTCAGTGCCTCATATCTTCCATAGTTTTTCTAATCTAAAATAATCCCAGTGAAATCCTTTGATTGTCTGTTTGGACCTGATCCACTTCTAAAGCAGGCATGTAATGGGCTTTATGGCACTTACTTGGAAGTAATTTATCCAACAGAGTGAATATAGATACTTGTTTTAATAAGAATATGCTTTATGGTAAGTGGGGACTTCTATTTAGTTAGCCAAAGGGAAAGTAGTTCATGATACAATCTGTTCCAATCATCTTGGACATTAAACAAAAAGTCAGACAAAGTTATTTATGTACATGCACTTTATTTGCAGTTGTTTTTTGTAATCTCTTGGTAGAACTTTAAAGCATTATCTGGAGGAAAAAAGTGGATGTGTATTTCTTAAAAAAGTAAACAGGAGTTTCACTTATTGCTGTCAGTGCTGCAAGTGCATATGTATTAAAGCAGTTGACAGTGGCAGCAGTGCTCAGTTTATCCTGGATAATACACTCTTTCGACATTTGGTGGTTTACATCTTTCTGGTGTGAAGGCTGATATAGGATGCTATAAAAGCATTACACTCTTCTTCTTTCTAATGTGGATTTTTTCTATTGCCTTGAGCTGCCTACTGCATGGATAAATAAGATGTATTTCTGAAGCATAAGGATTTCCATGCAGTGCTGTAGAAACTGTTAGGATTTTAGGAGGGATTAGAGCAGCATTTGGAAACTACATGGGGACATGCTTCCTTCAGTTCTTCTGACTGTATTGAGTACTGGACATCTACATGATTTGTTATATTATAATCTGCTGTTAGTAGGAAATATAGTTATAAACCTATAACTAAGCAAAGAAGGATCAATGTGCAAACTTTAAAGCATTCTGTTATTTATGAGTATGAAATAGTTGTCAAGATGTACTAACTACAATGCTTCATTTTCCTGCAAAATTGCCTTTTTTTAAGGGACTAATCCAAAACCTACTTGATTTGATTTAAAAACTACTATGGACTCCAGTGGTCTTTGGATCATGCCTCAAGGAAGGAAGGAAGGAAATCTCATTTATCCAAACAAAGTTGGAGCTATTGTGAACGCAAGGCACTGTTGAAAGGTCTCTGTGAGTGGGCTTGAGGTGCTTGCCTTAACATTATCAGTGGGTATAATAGATATTTTCAATTGATATTTTTTCTTCCTTGACCACCATTTTGTTTGCAGAAAATCTTCCAAAGTCTTTTCACTCAAGTGGATCACCAGGATGTCCCAAATAACTGATTTCATATGCAATTTGTCAGTTCACAGGAGCCTATCCAGCATTTTGTGTAGTAAAGTCTTCGTTGTGCTGAACAGTCACAATATTTTCTTAGCATTATGATAACAGACACAGATATCACAAATACTCATTCAAGAGGAATGTCTATGGCAATTTGAGTGAAGTCCTAGGGCTAAGTTTTAGTGCAAAGAAAAATATTAAAATTAAGGAAGGGCTTTTCTTATGGCTCTAGCTTCCAACCTCATTTACAGTAAGCTGGAAGAGTTTTTGATATAAGACAGCAGGTAGTGTGTGCTGATAGTTTCCCTTCTCTTCAAATATGTATCACCAGCTGGTTTATGTGACCCTGCTTGTTCCCATGAAGTCAATAATAAAACTGGGATATTAAGCAAATATGGCCCATGTACAGACACAAGTTGTGACATAGCCTGGAAGCTGCTTAAAGCTAACAGACTCATGGCTTCCTCCTTGCCACTGCAAGAAGTCAGAGATGAGCAGCTATTGGAAGTTGTATGGGTATCATGAACAGATTTTATTCAGCCACATGATACAAATAAAACCATCATGGTAAAGGGGAGAGATATTTTATTTGGGTCATGTCAATGCATTTCCATATTAGATCATTTAGAAACTCAGTTCTGGCAAATCACCAGTAAGTTACTCACCAGTATCAGAGACTTGTTGCTGTGTCCAGTCCTAACATGATATCAAATGTTAATAGACAGCTCAATCTCTCTTCAAAATTACATTTTAAAATGAAAGTAAAAAATTAAAATAGCTGTTTATTATATACAAATAGTAACTGCCCCAAAACCCAGAGGAAAACCTGTCTGAACTTCCTAGACCTGATTGTCTAAGGCCTGTTTTCTGGAAGGTGCTAATTGCCTCCTAAGGGATGCCAAATGCTTTCAAATCCCATTGAATTCAGTGAACTCCAATTGATGTATTTCAGTGAATTCCTGATGAAGTCAACCCTCTGAGCACTACAGACTCAAGGGCTCTCAGCAGCATTCAGGATCATGTTATACATGGACAGACAAAACAAGGTTAGTACAGCATCCTGGATGACAACCAGGGAGGTTAATAAATCAAGAACATCAATTAGAAATTGTGTAGCTGTACTATTCATCTATGTCTTCATTCTTTGGAGACAGATGCATCTTTAACTTCGTGCACTGTGAGTAGTCCCACTGATTTAGATATAGGGAACTATTCAGTGTGTGCAACTGAATATGCACCTAACTCCTTGCAAGGCTAATGCCTGAGGGGTTTAATCCTAGCAGATTTAAGAGCAGGGATGGGACAGTTGACAAGCTGTCTGCCGTTCTTCCATCAGCTAGACAGCTGAGCTTCCTCAGGAGCTGCCTCTCCACCACCACTGTTAACAGCTTGGAGCCCATTTTGTGGACTCCAGTGGTTTGGGTGCTGCTGCAGAGGCAGCTCAGCTATATGTGTAGGGGTTAGAGCACATAAGCATCAATGTGATAATGTCAGTGGTAACCCAAGGTTAAAAGTGCCTTCCCCTTGCAAAGCTCTGAAATGGAACCATGTTTCCAGGGTAGATGTGTACCCTTAAAGAAAATACAGCAAACACTTTTTAGCATGTCTCTGGAGCTTTTAAGACTTAAACCACTTACCCCATATTGGCAAATCTAGCTTTTCAACCTCCCTGGGAATTTGATTGTTACATTATATTGGCAACACTTATCTGTTACTGACATGCAACCACCTCTACAGTGAAATGCAGTAGCCATTTCGAAGTGACATTGTACACTCATGAGAAATGACAGGCATACTTTAATGACCACAGATCATCAGATCCTAGATTTAGGTCTTGCACAAAAGACCTTCAGATCTCCTAACACCTGGATCAAATACTGAATCAGAAGGAAGAACATTATCTATGGGATCACTAAGCTGTTCCTTCAGTCGTAAGCTTGCTTGGAGGTCTCCCTTCCAAATACTAACCAGCCCAACCTGTCTTAACTTTTAAGATCACAGCACAAGGTGGTATGGCTGCAGGCCATAACTCTAATGAAAACCTGGTACAGTGGGTAGATTGTTCCTGGATCTCATTATAGGCAATTGTTCCACTACTTCTGCTGTTTTTAATTCCTAAACCTAATATTTACCTCTGAGCATTCAAAGTTATTTTGAATTTTATCTTGACAAATCACTAAGGGGTCTATTCTTCTTTCAATGCATGCATTTAACTCTCATTAATGTTCATATGAGTTATGCGCAGAGCTCAGCTCCAGCAGGTTTTTCCAGCAGAGCCTGAGTCTCAACCCTTATATGGTGTTTCAAAGTTTCTTATGCTTCTGAACAAACATAAAATTCTTCTGCCTGAATGGAGCAGAACAGTGCTTCCTCCCACCCTCCACTGTGACCTTCTGGTCTGCTACACAGATCAGGCCTGCACTGCAGTGGTAAGGAGCCTGCCCCCTTTTCTTTCCCCATTTCCAGCCATGCTTGCATATGCATAGTGGGAATCCTGAGTGCCTGATTTAGCAAAGAACTCATTCAGACTCAGTGTTACAGAAGCCTTGTGCAAGCTTTTACTGTAGGGAAACTGTCGGCGGATTTTGTACTGAATCAGGCTTTAAATTATGCCTAACGTTCAGTTAACTGGAAAGGAAAACAAGACTGGGCATGTTGCACACCATTTTGACATTCTGTGAGCTCTCTGGCAGTCTTTCAGTTATACTTCCCAAAGATGCTTTTGCTTTTTTCTTCATATTCTTGACAAAGTGTTATGTATCCTGGACTGAGCCCGTGATATCTAGAAACAAACAAACCCTAAAGGAATTAATTTTTAGACACAGGAACCCAAAGGTTTAAGAGGATGAGTGTTGTTCATACTGTCTTAGCTACTGTAGCAGGAGTTGAGAGACTTAGCATAAAGGTTTTGGAAAATTACGATTTCCTGGGGCTTCTGCATCAACACTTTGATACAGTGCAGGTTACTTTATCAAGCACTGACTGAAGCAATCTCAAAGAAAATGCTGGAAATAGAAGGGCCTATTTCAAAACTTAAAAATGCCTCTGCAGGGCAAGGTGCATTCTCCTCTGCCTGGTGAAAGGAAAATAAATCTCTTCCTAATAGAGAAGAGCTGTAGAAAACAGACCTTGAAATATCAATGTCTGCATTACAGAGATCTCTGGATATTGTCATGAAATAGCCAAGTATGTTGCTTCTAACAGTGCAGGTAGAGCTGGCCAGGAAACCAAATTTCCATTCTGCCATAGATTTTAATGTTTTCTTTGAGGTTGGAGGAAGGAAGAGGGGAGAATTACCTCCCATTTTTGACAAAAGCCAAAACCACAGGAAGTATGGTATATCCGAAATGAACTGTGCTGCAGGGAACACTGAGCTGACTGATGGTGTCTGACATAATTTTGGTCAGTTTTAGTGCTGTGAGTTACAGAGAAGAGTCAAAGTGGAGGGATTTTGTTGGTGCCAGAGCTTCCAGGGCCCACAGTCCATCGTATGGTCTGTGAGAGCAAGAACTCAAGATTTCTAGACCACTTGGCTCCCAACTTGTGGACCAGTATGGGAGCCAGTCAGCCTGCACAGATATCACAAGTGAGAATCTGGAATCTCTGGGATTCAGTATGATGATAGATGTCATCCTGAAGACACCTACAAGCTACAGACCCTGAAAGCCATTTTCAGGGATGTGGCAAGGGTCCTTGATCCCAAAAGCTCTGGCTTTACTGAGGTTAACAAGGCTTCTGCACAGATAAGAATCCAGTTCTGAGAACTTCAGCGAAAAGACATAACAGCAGTCTGGGAAACTGGGCTTCCCAACAGCTCAGCAGACAGGCTGGCAGGAAGCCAGACATGCCAAGACCCGCCTGGACAAGAGAGGATTTCATCAGATGTTGGCTGAAATACAGACTTGGAAAATATATAGATTTTGATGAACCAGCATTTTCAACAAGCAAACTTCACTGGAGAATTCCCAATGAGCTCTAGTTTCCAGCAGTTGGAGACTGTTTTCATGTTGTTTGGTTTTAGGCCAGCTCTTCTTAGAAAATGCAAGAAAATGGCAATTAGTAAGTGCAAAACTATGATGTAGTAAAAGTTATCTGTTTGGGGGCATGGATTACTAATAAAAGGCTAGTTCCTAAATAAATACAGTTTATGTTCTGTACAGAAGGACAGGAGTTCTAGGAATTTGCCTCCTTTCCACTTCCTAGGTAGAGATACCTGGCTGGTCAGACATTAAAGGGGGGGGAGTAAATAGCTGCAGCCTCAAAAGAAAAAGTGCTATTTGATGTTGTGTTTTCTACTTCTTCCTAGAAGACAGAACTAACAACTTCATGATCAGTTACAGGCTTCCAATCTGGACTGCCTCTCTTGCACTCTTAGGAACTAAACATGCTACATAGCCCATGTGTGTTTCTTTTGTGGAGATTTCAGTTTATCATGTAAACAGAAGCCACTGCGTTTCTAATTCATCTTCTCATTCTCTTTTAGTCCGGGGACAAAAATGACTGTGACAGAGCCTGATAGCCTACCAGTCATCTGTGCCCTAGTTGTTTTACCAGGGTTGCTCTTTGGGCTTGTTTTGACCTCATAATATTTCAGCATCTCTTCTGTTTTCTCCCTGCTGTCCAGGTTCCTCTCTCAAGGTGCTTTTTGTCCTAAACCTTTGTGCTAACCTGAAGCCTTTCCCATTTCCCGTGTGTCTCCCCAGATTGTTCAGTGATGGCCACATGGTCATCATGTTTCTACTGGTTTCAATAACAGCTTCTTTTTTACCCTCAGACTAACTTTCACTGTTGCCTGAGAAAGGTGTTGTTGCATCTGACGTATCAAAACCTCCCATCTTTTTCCATGTCCTAGTATCTCATGTTAAAATAATCCACTAATTCAAAACATCATGCCTTGCAGACAGGCAGTCTGATATAAAAGTCACACATATACAAGCTTTCATATTTGAGAAAATTAAATAGAAGAGTAAGAGCTAATGACTGTATATGTGTAGTAGCCATGATAATGTTATTTTTAATATACTATTTATTTTTATTTTTTCCCCCTCTGGATGATTTTTCAGAGATGGTACAGTGAACTGTGCTTTCACCAATGGCGAGAGTAGCTTTGATGCTCTCAAATAACAGTTTTACCTTAGAAGGAACAATAACCAAGCCCACTAGTTTTTCACTAATTAGTGGCACCAGCAAGCTCTGCAGTTGTTGCCATATCTTTGTTTTAAAATAGTGAGCTCATTAGAGGTGGTGGACTCTGCTTCCATTAGAATGGTTAACAAGCTGCAACCCAGAACATTTCTACATGCCTTTCCACCCCCTCAGAGAATGCCTTAGTCATCTGTGCAGTTATAGCCTGTAAGAAAGACAGATTGTTTGCTGAAATGTGAAGGAATTTTACCATTCTGTGGTATTGGAATTAACATATTATTATTATTGGATTCCAGGCCTTTGTTACTTTGATGTCTTTATTTTGACTACAGTTCTGAAAAAAGCAGATCTGTGAAAGAACTTCTGGCTTAATACACAAACATAAAACATATTTAAGGGCAGTATTCTTGATTGAGAGCTGTGGGTATTAATATAACTAATTGGAGCTAAACTTACTTCAGTACCCTGTATTTACTGAAACAAATTGAGCTAAGCAATGGTTCTTTGCCTTATATTGGAAGGAAAACAATTGTCTGTTGTATATGTCTTTGTGTCAGGTGAGTGTTAGTTTGCTGGGCTTGTGCAGTTTCATTCTGCCACTCTGAAAAAGCACAGAGCTGCTCTGTTTACAGCAGTCCTGGGGACTAAGGGACAGCAATAGAAGGAAGATCTGATATCAGTAGTATTGTCTTTCAAAACTTGCAAGCTTTGGTGGAAGTCATGAGAAAAAGCACCAGATTCACATATGTTATTAGCAACATGGCAGAAATGAATTAGAATTCAGCCTGTCACCCAGTGACGAGCCAGGAGCCCCTCACACCTCAGCCCAGGACGTTAAAGGGTCAGCTGAGTCTTTCAGCTAGCTTGATGTTGGCCAATCACTTTCTGTATCCAGTCTTGCAAAGGCAGTTATGTGCTTAGCTCCATGTCTATTCTGAGTCCAGATGACCAGCTATTCCTCTAAAGTTGATTTGACCATAGGGACAACCACTGAATTTGAAATAAGACTCCAGAGCTTCTTATTTCAAGACCATTGACCTCAAGGCTGGGAGGGAGAGGAGGTCTTGCTTAAATTTACCCAATTAATAAATCGGTAGATGACACTAGCAGCTGAAAAGGTTGTCAGGTGTCAATAACTGTAAAATTCAAATAGCAGGCTACCTAATACTCTCCTGAAGAGAAGTCTTGAGAGCTAATTTATGGGAATTCTGAAGGATTAACTGGCTAACATCAATCATGCACTCTGGGTATAAAATCCGCTTTGTTCAACAAGTGCCATGAGCAATTGTATTTGTGCATCTCAAACATGTCTTGAATACCTGGTCAGAGATATAAAAAATATGATTAGAAACTTCACCTTTCCAAACAGTGTAGTTACTGACACCTGACTTAAGCAATTAAGAGAAAAATGTGCCCCGTACTCTGTTTAGTAACGAAGCTATCACCTAGGCTGTTCCTCCTTCTGCATATTACTTCTTTTTTAGCTGAGCATAGCCTACTATGTTTGGGGGATTTGGGGATTGTTTACTACTTATTGTATTAATGGCGGTCTATGCATACTACTTCTGCAGGTCAGTAGACCTATTTTTTTGCTGGCATCCGAATAGGAGGTGTGAAAATGAGACTTTCTGAAATATGTTCCTTCTATTCCAGTGTGTGCCCCAGTGGCAACAGAAAGCATTTACATTACTCGCCTGATGTTTTCTGTTCCTCACCATGAAAGAAAAAGGAAGGTAGCATGGTCTGTGTCCTCTGCAATCATGGCCTTTTCTAAATGCTTTGGTATGTTATTGTAACTTGCCTTTTTCCCTCTTAAAAGTCTTTTCTGTACTACATTATAAATACCAATAAAATGTTAGTAGAAAAAAACACATAAAATGCATGTTATTTGTTTTAGAAGTCTATGAGATAGAGTGAGTGTAGGAGGCTGGAATTTTTTACAAGGGGGAGTATTATTTTCACTTTTTAATTTCACATCGACCAATATTTTTACTTTGGGTAAAATAAAAACATACATTTTCCTGAGCCGTTACCAAGATAAATTTTCTGAACATTAGGCATTCCAGGATATACAGCCAACTCCTCCTGAGAGGCCAACGGATAGATCCGTTTGCTATGGGATACAATTTTCTCCCTCTCTTGTCAGCTCTTGACTGTGGCAGCAATGCAAAGTATCAACGACAAAGCAAGTCAAAGCTCTGAAATGGACTGGTCCCTGCTACATTCTCATCTCTCCTGTCCTATCATGGCTTGGGTCAAGAATTGTGGCCAAGAGGAAATACTGACCTTTTTTCTCTTCATATACTGGGAAAAAGGTGAGCAAAACAAGTGTTTGGGGTGCAGTTGTTGCACATTTCCTGGGGTGGTAGAGACGATGAGGCACTCTGATCGGGTAAGGAACGAGTGGAAAGTCAGACGATCAGCTTGGTCACCTCTTTCCATTCCTGGCAATGAGTCACTGTATCCATGTTGTTAAATGAAGTCATCTGCTACCTCTCCTCCAAGTCATATTATTAATACATCTCATAACCAGCCAGTCACCATTCATTATTCCCCAGTGTTCTCAGATGCTTCTCTTTTATTTTGCCAGAAGTATCTGAGCCATTCAGAGAGCACTGGGGATGCCTAGTAGGCTGATTGTCTTGCAAAGATGGTGGCTGATGTGCCTTCTGAGTCCCAGTACAATCTTTGAACAGTTCATTTATGAATGGAATATATTCCTGTACCTTTAAAAAAAAATTCCTTTAATTTGTACCTTGACTTTATATTTAAAAGTTATAAATACATGTATCTTCATATATTACTGTGCACCAGTTGGATGACACTGTAGGGGAAAACTGTATCACCTCCCTTGGAATTTTGAAGGCATCAGGATTGCTTAGTGCTGCAGTTCTCACACTTAGAGATGCTAACAAGAAAAATCCTTTTACCCAAACAGGTTTTTATTGCTGTTAACATACAGTTACACCATATGCATAGATAGAGCCTTTCACCCAAGGACCTATCAGTGCCTTTAGAAAAACATATCACAGTGAGCTGGTAGGCATTCCTGCTCTAAGACACATTAAGTCCTTATGCCTCTCTTATAGAAGTTTGCACGGCAAAATTGTTTAAAAGATTAATTTCATCAATCTGAATAAAGACTAAAGTAAGAGCTGAGCCATCTGATTTTCATTGCAGCCTCTTATATAACAAGGACATGTGCAAATAATCGGTAAACCTTACACAGATAATCTTCCACTGGCAGTGTGATGTTCTTGAAGGACTCTTCCAATTCTTCCTTCTTTTACTCATAGCAATAGACCAGTATTTCCTCTTAGAGATGAACAGCTCTAGTATTTGTTTAAACTTTTACTGGAAAGCTGAATTTTACTCTACCAGGGAAGCAATGATTTAAGTATCTTATTCATTTTGCCAACACTCATAATAATCCTTTCTTTCTTGTTCATAAAAATGAGGGGTTTGTAGAAGACTTTGTGACTGCCATCGCACTTGGGTCATGAAACTTCTGGTATTATTGAAACTTGTTTGTAGCGTTGAACAGTGCATACGTTGTCTAATTGCAAGCTGCTGTACTTTGACTGGCTCTTACAACTGCGTTTCACAAACTGTTCAAAGATTGAGTCCCTGCAACCCGGCTCCAGTGTGTTCATTAAGATGTACCTGTCTTAACCTTCTATAGCCAGGCATTCACACATGTTCTCCCAGGGAGGCATGTTGTAGTCTGGAAAAATCTCGGTAGATTTTAGTTATAATGTTCATCGCCTTTGCTATATATTCTAGTGAATAAGTTACAGATGCTAACACTGAATATATCACTGTTGGTTTCAGAGTTTGTCCATTTTGAGATGAACAGGACACTCTATATTTTGAGTTTGGGATTTTTTTCAGGCTCTTTCCAAACTCAAGCAAATCTGTCTGCATTTGTTTTATTCATTTGTATTATGTTTTTCTTCGAAATTCTACAAACTACAGGCTTATTTGTTTTTAACAAATGTGAGACTCTGGAATGCAAATGAAAGGCCCGGATGTCCTCTCCGCATGGACTTGCAGCAGATTTTTGGATTCTCCTTTGCAAAACTTGACATTAGAACATATGGAATTTGAATAGCTAATTTTATAGAAAGGATTACTACTTTGGCAACTATTTTTCTGTTATAAGTATTGAAAAATATTATTCGGGAGTTTACAGTGAGAAGTGTGTTTCAAAATATTATGGCACTCATTTTTATATTCTTGCAGTTGAGTCCGAAGGTGACTATCAGTTTTCATACCAGATCAAGTCAAGTCTGTAGTCCACTGCAAACGTTGAGTTCTTCTGTATGATACAGCTAGGCAAGTCTTCAGTGTGTGTGAGGAATGGGGCTTCATGATTGGCTTAAGTATCAGCATTTGGAGGAGTGGACTGTTTCTTACTGCCAAAAGAGGACAAAGAGGGGGTCTGAATTACAGGCTACATAGCAAAATAACCACCTTCTCCATTGTGAACATTGTGAATATATCATTATTTAGTGACAGCAGATAGTTTAGCGTTCATCTGCTATTAGTTGGTTACTGATTCTGCAGTGTTGACCTGCCTGCTTTGTAAATTGAAATGAATACTATCAAAACAAAGAAATGGAGCTGTCTGCACTCTGGAAAGGACTTTAGATTTTTTTCTGAGAGTGATCCATGGAAGACACTTGAGATAACAAGTGTCTACATTTGTCCTGCATTAGGAAGGTGTGAGTTGACTTTTCTCCCGTATAGTATTCAATGTCTTGATAATCCATAATATTCTGAGACTGGTTTAAATTTGTAAGGAAGGATTTTAGTATTCCTTCAACAGCCTTTTCAAAACTCAGTTCTGATAACTCTGGCTGCTTTTTTTTACCTCTGTAGAAGTTTTGTCAGTTTTATATCTTGAAAAGTTTTTTGTTTCTTTTTTTCCCATTGACTATAAATGGTTCAAGATGTTTTGAATTCCCCAACTTTTAACTTGACTGAGGGTTTTCTGGTTCTCGATCGTGACAGGAAAGATATGCTTTACCTTCTCTGTGCCATCCATTATCATGCTTCCAATATGTCCCCCTCTTCTTCATCTCCCTTCTGGGGTAAATAATCTTAGTCTTTTCAGAGCATTCAAACAGGCTAATAGTTATTCACTCTATCTCATTAGTCACCTAACACTTTTTATTCCCTCTTTTCTGGCAGTTGCAGATTTTGCTGAGGTGTCACTGTGGTTTTTTAGGTCCTGCTTTTGACTTAAAAGGTGCAAATTTTTTATTTTGATGTACATTACTTTACAATTGTCAACAATTAATCTCTTGTCCATTCTCTTGGCTGCAGTGATGTCTCAGCATATCATCATGGTCCTCCTTTGTCCTAAGTTAAATACCCTTGCTGCCATGTCAATGCTCCTGGACCTCCCAAAGCATTAATAGACAATGAAATAATCAGAGGTCTAGTGCAGAACATGAGGCCTTCAGTAGTTAGCCTTTTACTGTACAGAAAATTGATCTGAATGCTATACTCAACGTTCTGCTATGTAATTTTTACCCCCGCAGTCTATGTTTTCCTAACCATTTATCTTTCTTAGTAACTTCTCATGAAAAAGCTTTTCACAGACCCTTTCCAACTGGAGTTACCTTGTGTCAAGCAGCTCTCCTTACCTGCTATGATACTGACACAGACATGATGAATCGCAAGAAATTAAGTGAGGTATAGTTTCCTACTACTTGAATCAGTTTACCAAATTCAGATGGTCAGACATATGATGGATGATACAAGACTCTAATTCCTTGATCATTCTGAGATGTCACGCACTGAAGAGGCAACATTCACTTGGCCCAACTTGTTTGGAAAGTACCTTTCTCAAGAAAGCTTGCCTTTTGCCAGCAGTCCAGCCAATTTATACTTAAGACCTGCTGAACTCTTGGTGTAATGTCATCATCTGTACCTGATGACTCATTGTTTTTATAATTATCAGTTTGTGCAAGAACCTTTTCCCCTGACACCTCAATTTCCCAAAGTATATCATCTTTATTAGCAAAGAGGAAGGAGCTTGGATTCTGGTTTCCACCTACAAATCTCTATTAAATGCCTGGAAACATTAGGCTTTAAAGCATGCCCTGAAGGTCATGGTATTTCCTAATGAAACCAAATTTAGAGATATGAAAATGCACCACAAGTAGCATAGCTTTTCCCCTCAAATTCTGTATTTGTTCCTTTTTGTCAGCTTAGGGAAAATAGAGCATTATGTCTGGTCTTTTTTCCTAACTTTTTCTCAAGTTTCAAATTTATATGGTAAATAAATTGGTAACGGGGGCAACAAAAATGTGGATTGCTCCCAGATTTGCTCTTGTTTGTCACTCAAGAGAAAATTAAAATTTTGGTTGAAAAATCACAGCATTCCCACATAAAATGTTATATTGATGTAACAAAGAATTCACTTTTCACTCCATTTTCATCCCACGCTGCCCTGAAATTCCTCCTTTTGTGTTTAACTTGCTTCCTATATATGTGTTATTTATTTAAGTATTTTCGCCACCTGTAAAATTTTTTGCCAGAATTTTAAAAAATAAAATGAAAAAACCCCTACTGAATGGTATTTGAAAAGTGATGAACTTCCAGTCCAGAGAGGGCAGTACATGGCACCATTAAGGATAACAAGAAGAAGAATACTCTGATGGGAACTGTAATAAGCGTAGTAGCATGCTGTAATAAAGAACACATGAAAATGGATGTGGTATAACAAAATTATTCATAAAGAGAAATGCAAGAGGTTGCCATGCTGAGTGGTTACATGCAGTTATACGGAGCACTCACAAGGTTATTACTAGAAGCTGAGTGTTGGGGTGCTCGCAGATGTTTTCTAACTAGCACAGAGAGTAAACTGGTTTTATCTTGGAGGATATAGACGAGGATAGAGTTGAAGGGGTGCTAAATCTTTCTACTGTTTGTTAATAATTCAGAGCCAAATGGCAATAACAGCTCATGTAGGTCAGCATAACAAACAAAGCAACTTCAAGATGTTTGATGGAAAGTTTTCAGACTACATGCTTTACTGCTGCTGTCTCCTGGATTCTTTTTGATACAATATTATCATATCGTACCCTGTGCTTTATAAAGAAACAACAAAATGTGTGTCTGCATGTATGTGCATGCACACACTAGTGTTAATGAAATATGGCATACAAACGGAAATACTCCTTGAAAAGGTTTACTGTGGAAGCAAGGAGCTCTTGCTAAGCAGCTACTGTAACGTTAGAAAACCAGAGGCTGCTCGCATTCCAGAAGTGCAAAATTTCTAGGAAGTGCAGTAATTCAGAGTTGGCTAAGCGTTGTTCCAGCAACTCGCTGAGCTAAAACATCATTTACCCGCAACATCAATATGATCTGAGTTTTATACTATCATTTAAACAGCAACAGATTTACAGCGTAGACTCACGATATGGCTGTAACTAATACTGTAACAAAATCAATAGACAAATGTTTTAGCAAAGGGCAGTTGCTGCTGTTTTCACTGATGTGTGTTTGTGTGCATAGCACAGTCTCACCAATGTGTTTTAAATTCAGCTCATGGGAAGGAGTTTTAAGCTCAGGGATTTAAAGCATTCAGACTTCTTCAGACCAAAATCATATCAAGACACGGCTAGGAGTATCGGTGGCCATGTCTAGAGCCAATAAAAATCTCTGGAAGTGTTTTTCTACTGAAATTGGCCTTTGGGGATTTTCCTTTAAGATTACTTTTTAATTGAAGTAGTGAGCCAGTTCTACATGTGGTGGAAGTAAGAAGGCCGCTAACATTAGAGTTCCTCGCAGAGCTCTACAGATTTTGCCAGGTTAGTTAAGACGTTTGTATTGGACTTAGCCTTCAAGCTGTGGAATGATGAAACACTCTGTACTGTTTCATCAGTGCCTCTCATCTTCAGAAGTTGATTTTAGGCAAGCTATTAGTGGTCATGGTGCTCAGCTGGGATAGTAGCTATTTGCTTTCACATTTCAAGTATTTACATCAATCATCATAAGCATTTTGTCACCTCGTAACATCCTGGATTTAAAAGCACATATATAGAAACAGGAAGAAAGGTGAAAGCTGAAAGGATGGACAGAGTCTCTGTGGCTTGCAGCAGAAAAAGGTCTGTGTAAATATCAAGCATAAAAATTATAACTTGGAGCATTTGCCTTCAGAAGTTACAACGTGCTGAATACCTTTGATCCACACACCTCAATCATTAAAGTTACTAAATAGGTTTTTCTTCATATATGTGCCTTTTACTCTGCATTTATGGGCTTAGAGCACCAGCCTAGAAATAAAGACTTACATTGATTTTCATTTTTAAATTAACATAAGCTCTAGTACTCAAAGCCTATTTCATGAGACAGGTTGTCTTTTCCTTTTATTTTTTTCCCCAGATTAGCTGTCCAGAAGGAGAGTCAGAAATAGAAATCATTAAGTAAACTTAAGAATTAAAATGTTCTTCCCTCACCTTAACAAAGAATTGCAAAGAACAGTTTTTATATGAAATAGGGGGTAATTTAATTTGATTTCCTTCTCAATGAAGAGTGTTTGTACATGCAGCTTGAAAGGAGCAGGCAATACCAGGAAGGTGATTTAAACTGATGTATTTTAGTCTACCTTTAGGACTGGTTGAAGGCACACGCATGATCTGTTTCTATTGTTCACCTGACAAGTAGTAACTTGATAAGTTATAGGAGTGCAACCACTTTTAAGGATGAGCCTATATACTATGATATTAATCTGAGGCCCTCTTCTAATTGTCAGAAGTAATAAATTAGTTCATGTGCTAAAGGTGTCACTTGCTGGCATAGGACAAAAGGGTTAATGAATAAGTGATGCCAAAAACCAAAGCCACCACATGTTGCATTCGGAAACATTTCTGCAATAGTGTGTCATTTTAGGGTGAGGAAATGTCATGTGCAGCTTCAGACTATTTATACTGCCTAAAATCAATTTTGAAAAATGTAAGCACTGGCCACAGTGGGGCCCTAGTAAGGATTTGAAATAAACCTCCCAGGAGGAGGATGTAATTATTTTCTCTTAATATCTAAAATATCAGGTTTAAAGGGAAAAGGTAAAAGCATTCATTCAGCACAAGTGCCTCAGTGTGTTTAATGAATGGAATCACACAGCCTGGAGGCCAGCACTGTGCTGC
Source organism: Athene noctua (assembly GCF_965140245.1). Lineage (NCBI taxonomy): Eukaryota > Metazoa > Chordata > Aves > Strigiformes > Strigidae > Athene > Athene noctua. Next base: position 17,689,725 of record NC_134041.1, on the reverse strand, counting down.
CTCACACGCCCGCTATCCCACTAATTTTGCTGGGATTAGAGGGAGTGTAAATGAGCGCAGAATTTAGCCATGGGATTCTAAATCCACTTTGGCGGAGAAACCAGGCATGGGCATGTGTACGCCTACATGCACAGACACAGATGGTCTGCCTTGTGCCCCTGCAGGTGGAGGTTGCTGTGGTATGCTTGTGGGGTGGGGTCCCTATGGCAGGAATGCCAAAAATCTTTTTAATCTTAGTCATCTCACAGAAGTTATAGGCAGCCTTGAAAGTAGCATTTTTGTCTCCAAAATGTATTGCTATTTTAAAAACTAGCCAAATGCACTTTGTTTAAGAAAGCTGTACTGCCCTGATACTTTCCATTGCGTTTGTGAGCTTCCACCTGTCAGCCAGCTTGATCATGTTCAAATGAGACATCCACATACCAGCTTCTCTTGGGTAGCAGCGTATGAGCATGACCAGGAAGAACCCATAAACCCTTTGTACTGCTGAAAGATAACTATGTGTCTTTCATTCAGGAAAATACACTCACGGGAACTGCTATTGATGAGACATTCTTCTTTCCAGCTACAGAGACAGTTGCAGAGCAGAACCATCGGCATTCGTGTGTGAAACCAAAGTAAAAGTTCCAACCGGAGAGGTTCTTTGGCTGCTCTGGAGCAATGTGAGGGCTGAATGTAGAAGGTCAGAGTGAGACTTCCCATTTTAAGAGGTATCATAGTGTCTTATCCCATAGTGATAAGTACTTGATTTTGCAAAATATTGAAAATCTCTTGAAAATTACTTCTATTGCTCTTTGCCATCATTAGTAGAGAATTTGTATTGCCCAGCTCTCAGGAGGATCAGCAAGTATGGCATCTGGCCGTCTGTGTGACACTAGGACCATGTACAAAATTAGAGTCAGGGCCTGAATTCAATTTTCGGACATATCCAGGTGACTGGAATTCAGACACCATGTTTTACTGTGGGCCCATCTCTGATTTTTACTCAGATATAGTAGGAGCAGAACTACAAGCCAGGTCTGCCCAAGAGAGGAGATTTAAAAGCAAAGATGTGAGATCTACAGGAAGGATTGCTGCTATCTCTGGGCCATATTGTGTCATTGATTTTTAGGCTGATCTCTTAACTGATTCCAATTGGGACTTAGACTTAAAAATTGATGATACAGTATGGCCCTACGTGATGAAGAGTAACGGCTCAGGTTTTCTCGCAGCTCCAGTGATGTAAATCCTGAGTCACTCCACTCAGCTGGAGTTAGGTCACTGGAGCTGGAAGAACTTGGAGCCTGCTACTGTGGGATAAGGGAGAGTGTGGACCCACAGCGCATCAGCTGCTTCAAAGGATCGTCCCATCTGCACACTCTCTCCCCTCAGCTAATCAGATAATTCAAGGCAGCTTACCTCTCTATGAAAGAAAGATAAACAACCTTGAAGTAACCACAGGATAAAAGCATGCACACAGGCAATTACCAGAGAGCAGCTGATGCACTATAAGTTCGCACCCTGTTACCCTGTGGTAACTTGTTTGTAGGCAGGTTCTCTCTGAACACAGTACTGGAGAGAAGGCTGCAAGCCCTTTACATCATCCTAATGACTGCTACTCAAAAAATATTTGCAGCCTGTTAAGCTCTTTCAAGAAAAAAAGAAAAGAGATGAGCTAAAATGTCTTCCTTTCGGGGATATTTTCCTTATGTTTTGAAGTAAGGCCAGCCTGACAGTTCTTACTAGTTAGTGTCTAATAGTACTTAAATGTAGTCCAGTTGCTACCCTTAAGATTCCAGCTTCTGTCCACTAGAATTTGTTACAGCTGTCAATAAGCAGTTCACAGTAATAATTACAGTGGTGACTGTTGACACCTCTGTGGTTAATGTTTGTCATTAATTTTATTATAAATCCACGTTTATTAGTTGTAACTTGGACAGAGGACCTGCTCTTTAAGATTAATTTACCCATATAATTATAAACTATTGTTTTTTTTAAATCCAGTTATTTTTACATTTACAAAATGCCAAAAAATGAATGCTTAAGAATGGTTTACAATGTAAGAAAGCTTTTTACTATTTTTATTTGATCATTTAAAAATCCCATTGTTTGCCAGATTTCCACTCAGACCAACACTGAAACAGGTTAACACCTCAGATGCTGGGATATAATAAACTACAAAATGGCCCCAAACATATGTTCTTTCCAGAAGCCTGCAAGTCTTGACAAATGCATGGAGATATTGCTTGGGAACATATTGTGCTATCGGAGATACTGAAACCCACAAAACAGAGAACTAACTTCTGCCTTCAAATATAACCCTGCAACTCGATTAACGACATTCTGATTAATGCTATAATTTGGCCCAGAAAATTTAGGGCAAAGGCTGAACCTATTGGTTAACACATAACTGCACTGAGCTATTGCATGAGCCTCAACCCTCTTTTTTGTCTTACAAATCATTGGCCCTGAAATACCTATTAAAGGCATAAATGGGTAATTTATAGATGAAGGGCCAAATTCACCAGTGCTGGGTCTGGAAGATATAAATAACACTTTCGTGTTTCAGCATGGCTCGTTGCACTCTGCCTTCCTTTGGTGTTTTCTGATGATGGAAGGAGATTAATTTAATTTGTGGTTGGGATTTCATATGAGCCTTGCTGTTAGCGGCTGCTGAATCAGTGCATTCCTGTATTGCTCTGGCCATTCACTGCTTGGCTGTCTAGCACACGTTTTGGGCAGCTGTGGTACTTTCATTCCCCTGCTGCCACCACTGAACAGGGCACTGGACTTTGACACAGACTGGTAGAATCTGACATAATTTTGTTTTGAATTTGTTCTGGAATTTTAGCTTAAATTTTTTCCCTGTGATCAGTACCACTGAGTGACTGACTGCCGGTCTGTGTCTTCTCATCAAAGCATCATAACATTGCTTTAACACATATATTTGTTTGGATTAATAATAAAGCACCAGTTGTTGATCAGGAAAAAAATTTTGCTCTAGGAAACAAAACTATGTTTTGATTGGGATGTATTGTAATATTTATGGAGAAATTCCTTTGACCAGAAAAATTACAATAAACTACATGCTACATTAAACCTTAAAAAAATGGACCTACTTTATGTTGCTTCCAAAAAGCAGATCATAATCCAACAGTATCTGGTCAATGCTGATGGATAAACGGGCACTGTACTTAAAACACAGGGGAGCCTTGAGGCAGGAAATTATATTCATTTATAGGTACTGGTGCTTCATTAGGAAATCATAGCTGTGAACCAAGATTTTACTAGTTCTTGTAATGTAAAAATCTGATTACTTTGATTCTGTTCATTGGCGAACTTTTCAACTAGAGGCTTTAGCAATAAATTTGGACAAAACAGAGACTGTACAATTTCAAAGCCACTTCAGGAAAAAAATACACCTCTGCTGGTGTTTTATATTAAAATTTATACGATCTATCATTCTAATAGATTTTCTCTATGATTTGTCCATCATATCATGAGAACAAAATGCTATCTTTTCTCCTTGATATTGCACTTTTCTAAAAAGCAATCCCTTTTCTAGTTCTCTCCTTTGAAGTAGCTCATAGCATGAGAGGTCCAGCATCAAGAGTAATTAGACTAAACCATGCAGAAATCCCGATGGAAGTCGGCAGGTAAAGATAGTCTTAACTGCTTAAAAACTAAAAAAAAACAAATCAAAATGTTTTAGAGGACAAGGAGGGTGAACAAATCCTTTTTACGTATACAAAAGCAAATAGGATCATTTTTTGCATATTGTGTACTCTGATATTCTTAATTAGCAAAAAAAAAAAAATTAGCATATTGGGATTAATTTTCTGGAACCCACAAAAACCTATCCTTAGAGGGAGTAAATGTAATACAATTACAGTAATAATTGCCATGCTGCTGGGATGTTACAGAGCAGCAAGTTACATGCAGTTTCAGTGTATGCACGTACATGTATTTATATGGACGACTTCTCCAAATTAGGAAGACTTTATACCAGGATACAGTCCTTACCTTTCTGCAGGGAATTACTTTTTGGTGTTATGTGTAAACTTTTAATTGACTTCAGAAATCAAATTTATAGAGTAATTTGATGTTGTATGTAGCATTTTTTCTCAACCAGTGGTCTTTCAAAGAACCAGCAAATAACAAAAGAATGGGCCCTACTGCTGGTCCTTAAAGAGAGATGCTATATTTCTGTCAGCTCCATGAGGAGATGCCTATGCCGTGTTTCCATTTACTTAACTGCATTATAAAAAAGAAGTAATATAAACATCTCCCCAGATTAATTCTGTACCTTAAAAGCTGCTCTATTTTGTCATAGATGAAAAGGAAGCTGCCCACAGAAGTATGTTTTACAGTGTAAACTTAGGTATAGCACTTAAGAACCTTGAACTAACCTGTGAATGTATCTATAATTTTCAGTTATTATATGGGCACAGCTTATTTGTAGGCATATTGTGCCCTAATCACTAAAATTAGGTACTCTCAATTGCACATTAGTAAGATGCCTGAAAATCCTAAACTGCATGTGAATAGCTCAGCTCGGAGCAACCCATATAAAAAGACTCAATCCAACTTGAACCTTTTGCTTACATTTGACAGAGGATGCAGAGCTGTACATATTTTGGCCTCCATTTGAGAGGAATACGTATGCTAGCAGTAGTATAAGTACCTTGTACAGTCTCCATCACATTCTTTTTAGCCCCAGCATGTTGGTATTCATTATCCTAGATGAGAACCATAATTATGTTTGAATGAAATTTGCAAAATAATGTGCCAGGAGACTGGGACTATTTATCAGACCACATAGTTCTATTTTAGAGTTTTTGTACTTGCAAATAATTCAGAACAATGTTTTTTGTATATTTCTCTATGTGTGGTTTATTTTTTAAATAGAAGAAAAACAAAACAAAGAAAGTGGGAGCTATGAGAATGATTAGACCTCTTGTAAAAGCTTTCTTAGTGCTGCTGCTGACCTTCTCAGTCTGTTCAGCTTTGCTTTAGTATGTTTAACTGCCCCAGGAGGTCATTATCAGACAGTGGTGACTGTTTTGTCAGGTCTTATTGTTTAATTAGATCACAGTTTATGTCAAAATTCTAAAATTATTTTGGCACATGCCAAAATTTTCACAGTTTTTAGGTTTTAAGTTGAAATATTTCTCAAACAATAAGCAGCAGCTACAAGGGAGTAGACAAATTTATTTAATATTTACAGTATGCACTTAAAAATTTGTGCCTTGGGTTAAATTCATTGAAATGTGACATCTTATTTTCAAGAGTATCCTATGGGTAATCCCTTGAAACTTGTATTGACATTAATATAAGCCTTAAGAAATAGGCCTGCCGAGGCTCACATTATCTATAGCAAAGCTAATTTTTTCTACTGATCTTGCCTCCATTCATCTGAAATGGTGTAAGATTGTGTAAACAAACCCTCATCTACAGAATTAGAAAATGATGGTTTTGATATGCCTTTCCTGCCCTTGAAATTACATGCCTGGAGTATGCAATCTGTGATGTACCATGTTCTGCTAATGGTAAGATAATTGGTACAAATTTCTAGGCTAGAGGTAAATGCCAAAATGCCGTACCACAAATTTGTTGCTTGGATGATCTACTTGTTTCTGAATGAGGCAACCTACCTATCTTTTTCTTTGCCGTATTTAATTAGAACCTATTACAGAAATTAGTGGAAAAAAGAGGTATATTACTCATTCCTCAGCATTCTATTCAAGAATAAATTTTTAGTTGTCATATTCTTATTCATCTTGTGCAGAGCCAAATCAATTAGTGCCTTTGGAAAGATGCAATGCCCAAACTGAGCCAAGAGTGATGATGTTCAAAGGATCAAAACATTAAATGACCTCATACAGGTCCCATGTTCTGGAAAATGTAGCTTTTTTTTCCATCTTTCTCATATGGCCTGATAAAGTGTATTATCTCTCTCAAGACATTTGGTGTCTCTCAGCAAAGTAAACCCCAAATCTCTCTCACAATAAGCTACTAGTAAGGCTATTTTGTGTCAATGCTTCAGTGTGTGAGACAGGAAATCATACAAGCTTTGGGGGGTAATTTATTTCACTAGAGCTATCACCCTTAGATATCTCAGTATCACTGTTTTCCAAGCATTTTTCTGTTGAATATTTATGGTGAATGACCCCACTGCCAGGAATTGCCATGAGCACTGTAGTGTATCAGTGCCCAGGCATTTGGTAGAGCAAGGTCTTTGCTACACCTTCAGAGCAAGCGCTGTCATTGTTCCTCTATAACACAAGGCACTGAATCATTCACAGAGGCAGATAATTGACAAATGTAGATCCGAGACAACAGCAAATGGTAAAGCATGTAAGGGAGGGACTAATTACTGCTGCAGCTGGGACTAAAGCTCATGAGTAGGGCAGACATAAATTGAAGCTGCCCCAAGCAGGCTGAAGCTGCTCTGGTGTGACTCTGAGGAGGGGGAATTGGCTTGAGAATCTTGATGCCACCTATTCTGTCTTCCCTGAAAGGAAAACAGCAAAAAGGTAGTAACTCTTAAACTGGGGAGAGGCCCAAAGGTGACCATATTCTTTGGCATAGGAAAGCGTGTGCTTTGGGATTGGTTTCGATGTTTCCAGCACCCTTGAAAGCTGAGAGCCCTCATCGTGAAGACAGCAAAGCAAGCAGGGCTGCTGCCAAGCAGTCATGAGGGGATGCTGTACAAAACAGGGAACCAGAAACGTGTTGTAGCCATCTTAATAAGGCATATTCTCAACCACAAACAAGACCTAAACCTTCCTGAGGAGAATCAGCTCAGGTGTGATGTTGGCTACATTTTCCCCTCCTTGTATTTGGCCAGTGCAAGGGGCATGTAGGCAAGCCAAACCTCCCCTGAAAGTGACCAAGCTTCAGTCGCTCACTCGATGTGCTCAAGGCCTGTCCACATCACTCATTTGCTGGCAAATTGGTCCAAAATATCTGCCTACATTGACTAATGCTGACTTGCTTTACGAGAAATAAGCCTAGCCTCTCCATATTATCATGCACAGGCTCAGTGCCTGCTGTCACATTTAAGCTTCCCAATGGTGGAGAAATTTTACAGCCCTCTACTGTCTGGATAGAGGCTTGCAGATAAAGAAATTTTATGAGCAATCCCTGTGGGTCTGCATTCGGCATTTTTTCAGTCTGGGCATTTATCATTAGCCCTTCTCTATCATCTGATGCCTAGTGGTAGCTTTTCATAACTGCTCCAGTTGCAGGCCTTTCCTCAAGTACATTTCCAAGAGGTGTATCAAACATTTAATTTCACCAGCGTGTTTGTGGTCTCTAGTGTAAGCTCTTATTGAACAATTCCTTCATTGCCCAGTTTATATATAAAAGTATATATTAAAGCCATCTCAGAAGGTATCCTCAATTTACTATGTTGACTTGTAGAGGCTAGAGAGAAAGCAGAGAGAAGCCTTTCACCCTCATAGCTCTATAGAGAAGTTCATCATGTTAACTCTGCATAGCTGGGGATAGGGCCAACTCTCTGAGGATAAGCATGCTCCACGCTTTCCCATGCCTCGAAGCGTGAGGAAAAACAGATCCACTCTGTATGTGAAAGGGTAGCTGGAAGAACCATTCAAGAGTGTGAACCATTTCTGCAGGATCTTTGCTATAATACCTAATATTAGTATCTCATCTACAGAGGAAAGGATAATGCTCTTCAATACCACATCATGTAGGATTGGGAAAAAATTTAGCTCAAATTTGAGCCCAGCCCTTGACTCAAAGAACTGTGTATGTTTCACATCTGATTAATCTGCCTTTTTTTCTCCTTCTAGACTGTTTTGTTGAGCTCATGTTAAGGTTTTCTGTTTCTGCTATTGTTTTATTATGAATATTATGTGAGGGATAAGTATTGTGTTGCATGTGTGTAACATAAGGCAATTTCTAGCCTGAGTACTGGCAGTCTAATACAGAAACAGATACTGTAGAATGTGAGAAATCAGATTTTTTAGATAAAAACAAATGTGGTTAATAAAACATCTTTCTCAGTTTTTTGAAAAACTTAAATTGCCAAATATATTTTGACAGTTTTAAAAATGAAATTGTTAAAATTATGCTATGTGACAATATTTATACTTAGAATCAATATGTACAGTAGTATGTTTCAGGGTGAGTTCATAAGGCTGCGACTACTTTGTAGCAGATACTACAGTACTGCACGGCTGCTACACTGATTTCTCACATAAAGAACAGCATTGACAAGAAAACGGATGCTGTTTGTGGTATTAAAAGAGCATATTGTGTACAGATATTTGTAAACAAAATACGCTATGAAATTATTACTTAGTATTCAATTATTGAATACCTCTGAATTAGCATTTAGTATTGGAACTTTAGTGCTAAAATGCTCTATTGAATAGGAGCAATGTGCAATTATGGTTTCCTCATGGTTGTCTGTAAGCTCCTCCAGAGAATTAGATCACTTCAGCTCCCCCCAGCAGCTGATTACCTGAATATCTGTGGATTCATTGTGTCTACCACACAACCTTTAGTTGTCCAGAGCCCTTTCTAGGCACTAGTAACACCTCCCCAAAGAATTATTATGATATTCCAGACGTGCTTATGGTATTTTAAGCCTTCTCAAAAAGTCATGTTTTAAAGTTCACTCTTAGCATGGTTTCTGGCATTGTAATCAGAAAGGAGCTGTGTTTAAGGTTCATAGTGGCTTGCTGATGTGAACATGCCCACAGTGCTCATAGTGGAGTGGTAGCATGTCATAGCACCATTTTTACTTTGAAGACTACGTGTGCTCACTTTTGTGGACAGCAGATTGCTTTCTGACAGAGTGTAATGGGAGCCGCTGCCTCAGGCAGAAGGAAGATGCAACCAAACCTGCACTCAGAGAGGCTCTCCAGAGCCTCCACATGGGCAGCTACTGACCCCCACGTGTTGGCTAGGACCCTATTGAGAAAACTGTTGAATTTGAACTAGTTTTGCCTGCACATGGAGTGATAAAGGACTTCCTAGGTTATTTCTAAAATGTGCTGTGGTATATGAAGTGTATACATATCTCCAGTAAGTAAGAGACTATATCAAGCTGATGGTAAGTGGGTAGAAAAGGTGTTGTACCATCTTCCTCTCTAATTTCAAGTCTCATCAGGTTTTGTTCTCCTCTGCCTAGATAGTGGATTGGTGATGGAGCAGTTGTCTTTGCTATATATAAAGGAAATTCTCTCCTATTTAATTTTCAGCAATGCTGTCAATATGTTCTTAAAGTTTCTTCTATTTACATAGCCCGTGATGGTTTTCTGTGCTGTCTCTGCCTTCTGTTCTTATCTGTTCCACCTTTTCTGTACATGCTCTCTTGGCTTCCTGTAACCTGCAAACCATAGTCATTTCTCTAGTTTTATGTATTATAAGCAAGGGATTTGAATTAGGTACCTAGCACATACAAACCTCATTCTATTGATGAAACTTACTCTTAAAGCCTTGACTTTGATGTCACTGTTAATCAGGACATGGCTTTCAGTTAGATTTCCAGCTTTCAAATGCAGGTATTAAACCAGATCTTGTTGAGGACTATTTGAATGACTTCAGTCTGTTCTTTGAGACTCTACTAGGATGGAGCCAATAGTCAAACACAACGTTTTGTTAGCAAAATGAGAAGCTTTTAATTTTCCTCTAACAGGTTAGGAATTTAGTACAACCTGTTCGCATCATCATGAATCACCAGAGCAATATGTAGGATATGTTTGTGGTTGTTATTACTGTAGGATCTGTACAGCTACTGAACAAACAAGCCCAGGCTTTTTTATACTGAATGGAGACACTGAAATAGAAAGTTTGGAAAAGCCATTGATAATACTGTCAGTGGGTGACTATTCCAATTGTGAATCCCAGACACAGTATTTTAGGGTAGTATTGTAAGTCTCTCAAATTCTATGCACAGAAGTGTATCTCTCAGAAGTGTATATTCAGTCTCTGCTCCTATTAATGCTTGTACAGAGGGACTGAAAGTCAAGTGTCCTATCTCACAGGTGAGAGCTCAGACAACTAAGCTGTAGGCATGTTTGCTCTGTTCCTTCTCTTGCTGATCAAGCTTTGCAGAGTGGATGCCATTAGAATGAATTCCAGCACAAGGTGAACAAGGGAGTTTCCTCCCCTTCAGCATAACTTGTGGTGTGCTGGTTACAGGAGAGTACAAGGTAATAAATACTCAGTACCTCCTGAGGGAGAGTTGGAAGAAAACCTGGGTAGGGCTGTATTAGTTGTCCTAAAAGAAGAAAAAAAGAAGTGACTTCCTATACTAATTGCAAGTGTCTGGTGATCTTATCAAGAATCTTGGTTGGAAATAGGATTCTTCATGTATCTTAATACAATGCTTAAGTAGTGGTTATTGTAGTTTTAAATTACACCTTCTGCCCCAGAGCTATCTTGTTTCAGCCAGTTTGGATCACAAAGAGAGGCTTACATCTCTCTCCATCTTGTCATGTGGATATGCCCTTTATCTTTAGTATCTAGAATTTAATATTTTGTGGGAGACTAGATTCTTGGGATAGGAAATGTTACCCTGGAAATGTAAAGACTCTGACATATAAATTATGAAATCACAGTTGTTAATTGGAAATTGCAGAAATCTGGAGCAATTAATCTTGTATTTCTCTTATGGAAGGCTGAGAGAGGTTAGCATGTCAATACTTCATGCTTCTGTCAGAAAGAAAAGCAGGAGGAACAAAATCATAACTAAAAAAAGATCCCAACGCGCATATTTGTCAGATATGTGATTGCAGGTCAAAGATAGTTGTTAGCACATCCCAGAGCTTTGGGAGACACTGGGTTATAAGGCCCTGTTGGAACCAGCTTTTGAAACATTGGAATAATCTGTTAAGCTCCACAGGCCTACTTGCACCATTTGCTACAGTGGCATACCCTACATGATGGCAAACCAGAAAAAGATGACTGGAGAGGTGGCTTTTTTTTTTTTTTTAGCTTACAGTTTCTTTCTCTTTCCAGTTAGTTGGTTTTCTTTATTTACTTCTCTCTTCTGCCCTCTTGGAATATGAGCTATACTAATTTGGACTTGGAATCTGTGCATCATATTCAGAGACAATATGGAACTTAAACATTACTAAGTAGTTTGCTTAAGTAAGTAACTAAGTCTCAGTGCATATGTCTAAGTGAGTCTCAAGGGGGTCTAAATTGGTATGATGTGCACAGTGAGGGGTCTGGAAGAAGAGGTGAGCTACCCTAATTTAGACTTCCTCCAGGCTTAATTGGCATTCTTCAATTTACTTAGACTCCCCTCGGTTGTTGGCCCAGCATCTTCTCATAAGTCAATTTCTATTTCACACTCTAGAAATAAAACAGTAGAAGCACAGGATTTTGAATGTAATCAGACTTATTATCTGGTTTGATCATTATTTTGTAGAGATTTGATTGCTATTTATCATCTGTAATAGAGGTCATTATTTTATTACATGCTTTCTGGGTATGATTAAGTCACTTAAATGAAGGCTTTCTTTCAGTTTAAGTTAGTAAGAATAATATATTTCTGATTTCTTGTAAATAAATCTGAATTTCCACAAATCTGCATGTATTGTACTCTGAAAGCTTTTTTGTTAGAATATAGAGATACAAGCAGATTAATAAAGTGTAGAACTTTATGCAAGCTAAAAATGTTATTTTTATAGAAAAATTATTTTTGGTTTTAAATTTTATGCATATTATCTCCAGTGCTGTTCATGTGACAGGCGTTGAGGGTGAAAGATGCAGTTACTTATTGGTTGTGTAGTCCTTAACATGAAATGGAAAGCAGCATTACTCTTTTTTGAGTAATGTTTAATAATTAAGTTGAGTGTTTTAAAGATAAATTTAGCATTGTTAACATTTACTTTGTTAAAAGTTATTCAGTGAGTGAGATGTGTAATTGTTCAACTGTATTGCAGACGTATGAATTAGATTTTATTCACAAATGCAGTTCCCTCAGATATTTTTCCTGAGGTTTCTTAAGGGCTTGTAATGGATTCTAGCAAGCCTTAAATGTTTCTGAGGAAAACTGAGCTAGGTCAATATTACTTAGTCTTGAGTGAGCCTGTATAAAGTGCCCAGTAGAGATATATGCCACTCATCTTGTTAAATTGAGGACCTGGAAGGAAGAGAACAAGGAGTAGGTAGTGAATGAGTTGGGCAGCTCCTCCAAGAAAGCAAGAGATGCATATCTCTTGAAGGATCACATTAAGCTGATATGCCATACAAGGACCATTGCTGAAACTAAAGCCGAACAAGAGAATTAGGATAAGAGAGTATAGTCCTGAATGGAGAGCCTTTGGACCTGAGAAAGGATGACACTGATTAGCAATACATGTTGTGCTGGATATCCTGCTCTCTTCATGCAGTACTAACACTTGGTGTGACCAGTCTATCTGGGCCCAAAAGTTCATCCTACTTCTATGCTATGGCTGCTCAAAAGCAGTTTAGCAACAGAAGTATATAAAGGGTGGGACTCTGGGCCAAACTATTTCATGGCTGACTTTCTATAAGACACTTGGACCCTTCCAACCTTCATATGGACTAGGGACTTCAAAACACAGTCTACAGAAATAGCATTCTTACCCACACCCCAGAATTTGTACCAGTACATAATAGAAAGGCTCCTTTGCCCATCGGGCCAGCATAACTTCTCCTCTGTACTTACATCAAAATTTTGCACTGTTTATATAATTTTTGTTCTCACATGAAATATTAATTATGGCCCATTACATGTGAAGCATGCAGGCCAAGCACAGCTGCATTACTGATAACATGTTCACCTGCACAGCAGGCAAAAGTTTCATGAGATTAGAGAAGACTGGTTAAATATAAATCAAATCTAGAAACAAGCAAACAAAAAAATCCATAACATCCTGCAGAACCTTTCAGAGTGGTGGCCAGTTTGGCAATACCAAGCCAAAGTGCACAGTGTACCTCAGACAGAATCATGAAATATGAAATATATGGAGCATGTTCACCACTGGTCTGATCCCATACAGTGCTCGTGTGTGCCAACTCAGGGCTGTGTTCAAGGTGCTTCAGCAACATCCTGGTTTTCAGACAGAGCTCAGTCACAGCCCACCTAGTGTTTAGACATCTTTCAGCTTCCCACTCAACAGCAAAAAGACTAATTTCTTAGAAGATGCAGCTAGCATATGACTTTGTGAGCAATAGCAGTGGCATGAAGGCTCACCAAAAATTATCAGAAAGAGTGAGAAGTAGAATAAGGGGAATGATCATACTACTTCTTTTGTGCTGAAAGCAGTTTTGGCAAGCTCTGTTTCTGACTTGTCTAGCCTCCTGAACAATTTTTTTTTATGCTGATGAAAAAATATGGATCACCTTCCCATGGCAGAAATAAAAACTGTCCTGCTTGATTGTGAGCTCTAGGAGTGGAGAAAGAGGCAGCAGGAGACCAAGAACAAGAGAGTGTTTTCCATCTGCCACCTGAATACTGTAGGGTAATGATGTTGTATTTAAGCTAGAAAGTTCATGTACATTTCTTGTGGTGCTGTGTACCTCAGGAACCTCACCTTTAGTAGTAAACGTGCTTGCTCTAAATTGTTTCTCGATGGACTGGCAGCAGTCAAGGCTCACCAGCTTTCTGAATGGCTGCTATTTGTGTATGAGACTGAAGACTTGCTGGGAAAGGTATATGTAATGGTGAGAATTCAGCAATATTACTGTAATATGCAAATAGCTACTCTGTGGTTTGTTAGTAAAACCAAGGCAGGAGATGGCCATGTTTCAGCTTAGGTTTAAAATGGGGTCATCTCACTCTAGAAAGAAAACTTGTTTGGGGAATCTTGTGATTCTACTCTTTTCTTTCTTTTTTTTTTTTTTTTCTGACTGAAATTGGATGAACTTGGAAATGTTTGGGTACCCTTTTCCCCTTTTCCCTTTGACGGAAGATTGATCCATCATTTCTGTGCAGCTGCCATAATTGGCTCTATATTTATACTTCTAGTGAGCTTAACAGACTCCTTTGTCTTAGAATGCCATCCTAATATAAAGTCTCAGTAACTCAACTACTAATTGCATAAATATTATTTTTCAACAGAAATTCCTTCTCAATTTTTGTGGAAGCTGCTCATGTCTGTCTGTTCTATGTAACATAACTTTCTCTCTACATGGTTTCTTGTCTAAGATTTTGACATCATCCTGGTTATGAGGCAAAATAGGTGGCTGAACCAGAGAAGTTTTTCCTGGACCTGCCTCAGAAAACAGCATGCAAGTTGAAATTTCATTTTTAAATTTAACTTCTCCCTCTTGGAACAGATTCACTAAAGTCAAAGTCTCACTTTTTATAGCCTCAGTAACTGTTTCTGGATTTTCAAAGTCAATTCAGCTCTAAGCTGAAGTAATTATAGCACATGCTATAAACCACAAGCACTGTAAACTCAGCATGGACTGCTATATCACCATCTTGAAAGTATATCAATCTCCTTTTACTCTAATTTGTTATACACACTGTTTCTTTGGTTGCTTTTTCTTACCCTCACATTCATCTATTAAAAGAAATGAGAATGGGGTCTGGTCCCAATTCATAAAAAGGTAGGCCACTTTTGGAACCATGAAACTTAGAATTAAAAAGGCTTTAGAATAAAAATGAATAAATTGTACATTTTTCTCCATGTTGTCCCTTCTGTTGAAAAGCCGTACACTATTAAATTAAGGCTATTATTAAATGAGACTGTGTCTACTGCTATCAGTGAGGATCCATTGGCTGCACTAATTATTGTAGCTGTACTTACTAAATTCAACTTATTCCCGTATGCATAGAACCCATACAGTATGGATAGTTTTTTCATACAAGGCATCCCTAAGAAATAGGCAAGGAAACCTTGCTTGTTTTCTTTTTAAGGATTGGCAGATAATGAAAGAACAAACCACTTTCAGTGCCTCATACCTGAACATTTCCTTGATGTTTATAAGATTTACAGAGAAATTATTTTTCATTCTTTTTTTTCCTCATTTTTGCAAATGTGTGCTCATTCCAGTTTTGCCCAGGCCTGAATATGAAATGCCAGACTACCACAAGAAAGCCTAGGCATCACAATATTTTTCCAACTCAACCAGCAACCGAAAGTCTCATGAGACAGCTTACAGATTTCCAGCTCAAACTTGTAGAAACAAGATGTTTACATAATTTATATAGGGTGAGGCTATATATTTGTGGGATGGTTAGCTATAATAATAGTCAAATTTTCAAAGTTGCTCAGCACATGCAGCATTTGGGCCTTCAGACCCTCACAGGATGGTGATAAAATACCTAGTTCAAATAACTGGGAGAAGGGGGAAATGACTTTTTACTTGGTTCAAACTTTCTTTACTTTAGACCATAAGTATCACTGCATATCATAATTATTACAACTTTATTTAGCATTTCTAGGTGGTAGCCATTCAAGACTTCAAAACAACTACCAATAGTTAGCTTCAGGGAGTACTCAAGTATTCACATCAGAGTGTTTGAGTAACTCGTAATATGGCATCTGTAGATGTTATGAAGGAATAAAAACCTGACTCTCACCTTCACAAGGAATGGCAGAATTCTGGTTCCACTAGTGTATAAACTGAGTTACTGACTGAGAAAATCAAAGAGACCTGGATGGGTACTACCAAAATTTCCTCTGCTGTTAAACATTTATGGCTTATCCTATGTCCTTTTATTTTCTTATTCAGGCTGTTCTGAACATGAGGAACAGCTTTGTAAAGCTCAGTAGCTTCAAAGAAAAAGGATATCAATGCTAAAGATCTCCACACTGAAATGTCTTTGATGGCAGGGAAAAAAGATAATATTGCCAGAGCTACTGTCCATAAGGAGATAGGTGCAATAAGCATACCGTTTACACTTTGATCTTGAATGAAAGGTCATTAAACAACTCTCTCTGACTGTGGATCGCACACTCCAGGAGCAACAACATGTATTCCAGTCTTAAAATACTGCAAGATGGAAAAAGTTTAAGGGCTGCTACATATGATGGGGTTCTTCTGGAAACTTTAAAAGATATGGGTCTTGGAAACCCAAAAGAAAACAATCAGTGAGTTCACAGGACATGTTTTTTAAAGAAAAATCATATACCATTGTTTTCTAAAGTACTTGCTGACCACAAAACAATGTGATTTCATGTTACTAATAGGTTAAGTTACCTGTAAGAACCTATTCCTTCCCATACTAAAATGTAGCAGAGTGCAAGAAGTATTTCTGAGACTGATTTCCCCACCACAGCAACCAGTATGTTTTAAAAAGAGGCAAAGTGCACTTTATGAGGAAATGAGAGAGGGCCCAAAATGCCTTTTAATTTATTTTTATAATAAATATAATTAAACAGAATTTTGAAGCCATATATTTTTATTTTGTATGTCATGCTTAAAATGTAAAAAGGAGCCATTTCATGAAAAGGTTGAAATAAGCAGTTGCTAACAATGAAGTCACTATTTTATTGAAACCTGATAAACTTTCCTGGATAATTTGGGATTTTTTAACAACATTTTTCAAGGCTCAGAAGAAAAAGAGGGAACCTTAAGTTTGGCAGAAATGAAAAATTATTTCTCTGGCAGCTTCATTTGAACATGGAAAACCTGTTTCAAACCATTCATGGCTCCACCTCTCACAAACTATTTATTATGTATTATAAAATTACATATAACATGTAACATAAAAATTAAATAGAATTGTTCTGGAACCATAGATATGGATTGAGAGTTAATTAAATGAATGCGTGGGGAAAAATCTGTGTGAGATACAGGACTAGGGGTTCCCTGCTGTACCTATTTAATGAAGTCTCATCCATCTGATGGCTCCTGGACCCACTCTTCAACACTTCCACAAAAATGTCACATTCTTTATGGGGGAAAAGTGTGGAATGTGCCTTACCCACATCAAGTACACCATTTTACAATTCCAATCCAATTAATTAAGCCTCTATTCTTCATGCATGAGTGGCCGTCTCTCAGTTACACACCCAAGGCAAAGCTCCAAGGGAGCCAGCCAGCCAAAAAAAGAAGGTATGTTCCCAGCTCTCATTTACTTAAATACATATTTTTGGTAGAAACAAAATGTTTAAAATTACTTCAGATAAAAGTGTGTATATTTCTCCGGGGTCAGAACATCAATAACTTATGTCTCAGGAAAACGAGCTTTTATTATTTTTAATGCAGAGTCATAATTAAAGCAGGGAGGAGAGGACGGCCTCCTCTGTGAATGAGAAAATTAGACTCAGTGTAGTGAGATGGGAGGGTAGAAGGAGACTTCTGATGCGTGATTAAATGAGGAGGCAGTATGGTGAGGGCAGATGAGACACAGCACAGTGGGAGTATGGAAAGCATGGTGAAAGAAATAAACAGAAGACAAGATGTTAAAGTACCATAACCTGACTGCACTCCTGAAGAGTTAAAAATGAACTGATCATCTGTCAGGAAACCACATAAGAAGGGGGAGATCTGATTCCAGTCCCACCTCCCTGGGTAGGAATGTTGCTCTTATCTGATTAAGGGAGAAGAGTAACTATTTTCTTCCTACTGCACAGCATTGCAGTGTTATTTTTAGCACTTGGTTTCTAAGTATGTTTCCTACAGATCATCTGTCATTTCAGTGTTAGAAACAACCATGCTATTTTTCTGTAATTACATAGAGTCTCTTAATTTATGCACTTGTCAGTTATTATACTGATCAGACCCTCAATCAAATTCACTGTATTGTCTGGACACCTGAGATCCAGCTCAGGTAAGTACATGCTCAGGTTCTCTCTTGTACTGCAACCTCACCCCAGTATAAAAAGTGCACATTACAAATACAAACATGTATAAAAAACTATGCCTCCCGCCTCAGTATAACCTGAGTGTCAATGTGAGGTCATGGACAGGGATGACCTCTTCCAAAATTAGCAGTAGTAGTAGAAAATGTTGCAGCTCCCTCTTGTTAGTGCTCGCCAAATGGTATTACCCTCTAAGGGAAGAATCATGTTAGTGTTGCCCAAAGGCAGTGGCTGTCATTGTGAACAATCAATCATTTTAGTAAAAAATACCCATCGTAGCCATTCTTGGCTTGTCAGGGAATTTAGGGTGGGGGTTGGAACTGTCAGGCCTTGCTGGTACTGTAGCATCAGCTCTCCCCTCCTTTCCCCAGTGATGGTTTCAGTGCCAGTATGTACAAAATGCCAGTGCAAGTATGTCCATGACAGGTGCTATTAGGCCAGAAGATTGTTTCACCTGTTGCAATTACATCTTGGAACTTTTTTACACTTTTCTGCAGAGGTGAGATTTCCCAAATGAAATTATATTTTCCAACTGGATTGCAAATTTGAGGCATTTCACCCATTTACATATCCCTTCGATCTGTCATCATTGATGCTAGAAGGGAAAAATCTGAAACAGAAAGGGAAAGCTGACAAGTCCTAAAATTAAAAAGTTATTGATTAAGCCATTTGACTTGTTCTTTCATTCCAGTATTGTACTCCAGGAAACAAATGTTTAATTTATTTTGGATAAAGGGATTCAATTTGTGATAATGCCATGAAAATATAATATCCTTACAAATTCAGATTTCTCATAGGAAAATGTTAATGAGTCTTTTCTGTTATACTAAAAATGCTGTGTAACAGAGCAGGTTGAATATTACCCAAACAATGTTTCTGAACATTTGTCAGAATTGTTGCTTGGTTCAAGAAAATTCATATCCTATTACACTCACTGTTTGCCAACATTTACATGAACAGTTTTTGTTGAGGTGGAGGTTGGCTTGCTCCCTAGGACGTATCAGTTCATTCAAAAACATAGAACAGATACAGTATCAGGTCATTAACTGACCAATCACAGTCATCATTGCTAATAATATATATTTTACTTTGCAAGCACCCTATAAGATCAAAATTGTTCATTAAAAATGCAAACATACTTGATACCATGCAAACTCTGATGTAGGTATTATTCATCTGCAGAAAAAGTATCGATGCCTCATTGTCAAATGCAGTTATTTAGCTTATTGCCAGAATTCAGACTTGGTCCACAAATATTCATTAAAGGGAAAAAAATACAAAACATTATCACAATTCCTTCACTGCAATTGATTAAACAGCTTGTATTATTTAATAGCATAAAAGACTTTTTTTTCTCAGAGTACAAGGAAATACGAAGAACTAAGTCTTTATCTTTGTTTTGATGCATTGGCAACATTACAGTCCTAATCAGAGTACTCAATCAGAACTGGGCCTTCTTTGCACATGGTGCTAGTAAAAGACATTCATTGTCACAAAGTACATAACCTAAAGTTATTTCAACAAAATAAATGCCTTTGAAATTGTGAGAACATAGTTCATCAGCTCTTCCCTAAATTATATAGTACAGTTCACCAGCAAGCACTGTGTTCTCTCTAAATATTAAAATTTGACATATTATAATTTCATAATTAGGACTTTATTTGGGCTGGAGGAATTGCTGTGCTTTTTTTCATTCTCATCACATTTCTCAAAATGAGTTTTACTTTGTTTTTTAAAGAAAGTCATTAGTACTGGGGAAAAAACCTCTAAAATGTGATGAGTGTTGCAAATGCAGTAGGTTATACCTGAGTCTGTAAAGAGCCTGAAACGATAACAATGAAAGGTAGGATTTTCAAAATTTGTTATAACTTATAAGGTTAGTTCAGATATCCCATGATAATAATATGGAAAATTTAAACGACAACTTTTGTAACTATTTCATCACCCCTAAAACTGATAAGAAAGGAAGGGGTCAGTAAAATATCAGTGGTCTCTCACAAAGGTGGTTTTAATAATAAAATCACTCATTTCAATAAGTAGTTGGATCACCCCAAGGTCTAGATTTAGGCATGGAGCTCTTCTCTGCATACACCAGGTACGTTACTTCACTCCCTCTGGCGATGTTAAGACTTCCCTAGCGAAGGACATTTTGGTGTTCTGACTGAATAGCCATGAGCTGTCACAGAACGAAGGTAGGCAAGACCAATAGAAAGCAGTCAGTACATGTAGTGTCATTCTGCTCTGAAGCACCCTAGTAGCCTCTTCTGGGAAAGAGGACCACTGAATCACACATGGGACAGCTCTAGTGAGCTCACAGTTCATGGCTGACTTTGGAATGGTCATAGATCTCAGACCAGATTTATCATAGACACTCTCCTGATAGTTTGCAATAAGGAGGCATCAAACCCCTTTATTTCCATTCTCCTCTAGAAAGTGAAAGGAAACAAAATATTTTCCATATCACAGAAACTTCATTCTCAAGAGCAACAGATCTGGACAAATCTAACTATAGGACTGAACAAAAACTCTGGATTGAAATAGCAGTTTGGGGTGAAGTTGCATCTAGGGGCTGATACAAACTTTATGATAGTTGCTCATGCTCTCAACTGAAATTCTAAATATAAACCACCTTGAACTCTGGGACAGTTCAACTTTGTTTTTCTATGTCTTTCCAGAACCCAACACCAGTTTTAAGTTTCTCATGACTTTTAGATTTTGTTACGAACATTTTCACTATTCTCCTCGTGCATTGTTTCATTTACTGTGAACTTAGTAATTAATTGCTGGGGTTTTTAGTAACTGTGTTGGGGATTTCTTGTAAAGCTTTTTGGCTGTGTTTGTTTTTAGAGCCCATAAATCTTACCGTGTTTTATAAGACAATGAGACTAAGATATTTAGTAATATGTTGAACTGTGTTGGTGTTTTGTATTGTTGTTTTGGTTTAGTTCTTAAAGAACTGTCATAAAGTCTGTGGATATTTAGTGATATTAAGAAGTATAGTACTCATCAGATTAAACCAGTAGTTTGCTTTAACTACGGTCATCCAAAACATACTCTTATTTATTTCCTTCTTTCTCATTGATCGCCTCCTAATATTGTCAGGATTGGTGTCATCATTTATCCAGTCCAGAAGGATATTCCCTGGAAACTAATCAATTGAGAGGGAGAGTGGGGACTAGAAGCCCAATCTATTTTAGTGATTTTGTGGTGGTTTTTTTTTAAATAGTATTTTTCATGAAAAAGTGGTTCCTAATATAGTATATTTCTTTATACTAGTTTTCTCATTGTTGACTCATCCTCCATTCATTCTCCCTCCCCCTTGTAGCAAAATAAGAAAAACAGATTACTGTAAATTTTGGCACAGGAAGGTATTTGCATCATTTTCTTAGAAGTCACGTGCTTTGGATTTCCTCTTGTTTATGATATATTGAAATGTCTTCCAGATGTTTTTAATTATAAAAAGTTTTCAGGAAAGCAAAGTAATCCGTAATAAAATTTCCTCTACATTTTTTAAAATAGCCAATAAATTAGTGTACTGTAGCTTATCAAACTGCCACATAATTCTACATTTGACCCCGGTGCAGCAAGGTCTGGCATTTCCTTAGACAGCTAGTTTGGTCAGAGGCAAAGCAGGCTTCCCCAGGCATACTTTCAGTTCCTCTTCCAAGGGAGAGCGTTCCCTTCCTGGGGCCAAGCCAGCAGTGCGAGCGCTCATTGGTGCGAGCAGCTCTGACTTCCTACACAAACATAGCCACCTCTGCTGCACTGGCTCAGAAGCAGCAGATGTGTGACAGGGGGATGTGTGACATTCAAAGTTTGGATTCAGGACAGAGAGAAAGAGAAAATATTTTAGCTGCTGGTATGTGACGCTGATGCTGTGCTGCATGAGGAGATTTTCATTTATAAATTTTGGGTGCATGCCCAGATTGCTGTGGTAAAATCTGGAAGAAAACACAATAAAAATAAGAAGATCAGTTCAATTTTCAGGGACATATATATGGGTGGGCGGAAGGCTTTAATCATAAAAGATATTTTCAAATGGTCAAAGCATTAGACAAGGGACAATGGCTATGAATCCTTAAAAATCGTCGCTGAACCTACCCCCTATATTCATTCAGCTGTTTGTTCATCCTAATAACACACCTGATGAAGGTGTTTACTTTAAGCCTGTAATTATATAAGCAGTTAAGGTAGGCAGGGTAATAGGAAATAGAAACCAACTTTGCCATTTCTGTGATTTTTAGAACTCTGTGTGTATGCATGCGTGTGGTGGGTTTTTTTCTCATTAAAAATCAAGATCTGAAAGAAAGGTAGAGCTTAGCATTCATCTTGGTGAAAGAGTTATTAGGCATTGAATGAGACTTGCTGTTGGTTCATGGGTTTAGTGGCCTGCATGGATTTCTCCTCCCAAAAGATCTCTCCTGGGAAACAGGGACTTCAGCTCGTGTCCTGAAAGATGTGAATACAAAAAAGTAAGCATGTGCATTTGGTACTAGCCAGGTATGGGGATTTTGTGGTACTCTAAGGCAAATTTGAGGCATTAAGATAAACTGTATGTTAGGAACTGTAAAAGTGGGAAAGCATACAGGTTCCTAATGGATTAGATCCTTCTGCTTGCCAGAATCTGTTCTCTTCTAGAGATGGGAAGGGAAGGTATCATACCAAAAAAGAGTTTTGTATGATATTTTGGGATTTTTTTTCCAGCGTATCTAAACACAGCAGGACTTGTAATAAAAACAAATTAGAGTTAATGTAGCTATCCCACATTCTCAGGTGGTATAAATGTTTTCTGAATGGTGAAAGTGAGCTCTGTTGGCTTGCACCACTCGAGACTCTTGCTTTTTCTCACTAGTTTGCCTTGAGTACTATTTCATCAGCTAGATTTGCAAAGAACAGTTGTTAACAACACACAAAACTCCAAGCCATTTTGCATTTAGAGGGTAAAAGCAAAGATTTCACCTTGCTATTTAATTTACTTGTATTTATTGCAAAAGCAGCTCAGCACAGAATTTGGACCCAATTTTAGCAGAGAGGAGACAGAACGCTAAGAAACAGATGTAAGATAAATGTCCCTTTTATGCTTCTTAAAAACAGTAACTAGGGTTAGTCTTGCTATCAAAATAGAAAATTATAATCAGTGATAAACAAGCTGAATTTTTTAAAAGGCTCATGGAAGTAAATTGTATGTGATTTAGACCTGATCTGGGTAAGGGTGGTGGCAGGACGTGAGAAGGAAGGAGGAAACTGCACTGCTGACCGCATTATAGTGGCCAGCATGGCTGAGACCATTGACAAAATTTTGAAAGGGACATAAAATACTAATGCTGCCACCCCCCAAAAAACTTCCCCCCTCAGTTTTTGAGATGACAGAATTTATTTGTCCTCATTCTTAGGGTAAGAAAATAGATCCAGTTATTTCTTGACAAGAGTCAAGAAGTGCAGCACTACTGATGTTGGCTGGTCATGTGTTCCTCCACTGCTTGCACTCCATCAGTTGTCCGTACTCAGGCAAAGCTGCCACTGAGACCAGGCGAAGTTTGGGTTTGATTTAGGCTGAGATGAAGGGTATCACTTACCCAGGAACATCTTGTCTGCTGCAGTAGGTTTCTGTGGTATTTGTATTTATCTTTTTTTTTTTAATGTTAAGTCAGGAAAACATCTTGCCCTTCTGATGCAGTGGTAATGAGGACCCTTACAGACAGCAGTGAAGTGAGATGAACCACTTCTTTGGAAAACAATATGTTATTAAATGTTTGACTGCAGTTGTTTATTGTTTGTTGGATGCTAGCAGTACCTGTAGTGCTACAGAGACAGATGAGTTACTGGGGAGTCAATATAAAGCTGGGTTTCTTCACTCCTAAATATTTTCCATACAGAGAGTGAGGAGATTACAGTGCTAAGGAGAATTTTCATGGGAGACAGAGCAACCTCGGTCGTCAAAGTCTGATCACTACTCTTGCTGCTGCCAGCACAATCGAGGTGAGGAGAATGAAGCTAGGAAAAAACAACCAAAGTAGAGGATACACACATTTCAATCAAACACAAAATTCTGTACCAACCAGCCTTCTGTTAAATTAACCTGCTGTTACCTAATACTATTTCATGGTGAAAAGTTGGTGCTGTAGTACCCAGTCATTGTGTGTTTGAACCAGCAGAGAGTAGCAGTGCTGATTTGAATAAAATCATGAGATTTTGCTTAGGTTCCTTTTTATTCCACTACTCTTCTCTTGCCCTAGAGTCAAGCCTGATCCTGCTCCCAAAGGGGAGCGCTGCACACATGGGCTGTCACTGCCTGGAGGCTGCAGTCACTGCCTGTGGAGCAGTGGCAGAGCTGCTCCCCTGACAGGGAGGTGGTGGCCAACGCTCTTCCAAGTGACAGTGGGTCCTTTAGATTATATGAAGTGTCAGCAGCATTTTTCTTAAGCAGTGGCTGTTCTCTAGACACAATTTCATAAACAGAGACAGGCAGTTGTGCTCCATCTAAGAGTGCGCAAACTCGTCCTTCCACAGACTTGATGGCCCAAGGTTGCCTTCCCAAGTGGAAGAAACTGGTCTTTCACAGAGAAACCTGAGGAACTTATGAGAGAAAACATGAGCCACAGGTAGCAAAGAAGGTGTAGCTTCCTCTGGAAAAAGGATTTAAAGTGCTTCCTGATTTTTTTGTTAAATTAATTCTGTACAAGTCATGCTGTAAATGTCAGGAAAAGAGACTGGGGGAGGATTACACAGCTCTCAAAATGGTGGCAGTTACTGACCTTCAGCACTTCTGAGGGGCTTACTGAAAGTAGTTTGAGGAGCAGAAGCAGTGCTGGTATCGCGGCGTCTGGGGGAGTTACACTGGGTCTAAAACACCTGAGAACTGGCTTTTATTTTCACATTTCATTTTCTCTTCACAGCAGCAAAAGGCTTGAGAGCAAAGAAGAAATGGGCTCAAGGTCTTCAACAGACGTGTTTGTGGGAGTGCAGTTCGGTGTCTGCTCCTCAGGCTACCTGTGGGAATAGGGCTGGGGAGGAACTTGTGGGATATTTGCTGCCTGGCTTGTCCATCAGGTCATATTTATTTGTTCATTAATTTATTTTATGAATATTGTACAGGCTACACAGTGCAATTCCTTACTGATCACTCTTTGTTCAGAGTTTACAAACCATGACTTGATGGGAAGTACGACACTATAGTTCACCTCCTGGACTGCTCTTGGAGCTAGTGGTGTACAGCAGGTTACTAGGGGAAAGACTGTAAAAACAAGCTGCAATACTGTGCCTTTGTGGAGACTGTTATTCCACTTGGGTTTTTTTTCTTAATTCAAAAGTTTTTAAAGGATATAAACAGGACTTTGACATCCTCATTGCACTGAACTAGAAAAGGAATTGTGTTAAGGGGACTATGCACACAAAATTAGAAAATAGGATGCTGGCGTAGCTTTCTGTTACATTAAATTTCTGTTAAATGAAAGGAAAGCAAGGAAGCATACAAGAGGTGGAAGCAGTCACCCAAGGACTTTAGGGGCACTGTCTGAGTGTGCAGGGATGGAGTGAGCAAAGCCAAAGACCTTGGAGAGTTGGACCTCATAAAGGGTGACAAGAAAGGCTCCTGCAAGTACATCAGCAGCACGAAGAAGGCCAGGGAAAATGTGGGCCCACTGCTGATGGGGATAGGGAAGAATAAAGAGCCAGACTCTTCTCAGAAGCATCCAGTCAAAGGACAAGTGGCAATGGGTACAAACTGAAATACAGAAAATTCTGCTTAAATGTAAGAAAAAGCATTTTTAATTTTAAGGGTGATCGAACACTGGAACAGATTGCCCAGAAAAATGTTGTGAGTCTCTGTCCTTGGAGATATTCAAAACTGGACTGGACACAGCCCTAAGCAACCTGTTCTTGCTGATCCTACTTTGAGGAGAGGTTTGGACTGCGCAGTCTCCACAGGTGCCTTCCAGCCTCCACTATTCTGTATGTTATGAAATTCTGTAATTTGCAATTTAAACTAATAGCTGGGCTAACATTTTGGACTAAATTAATCTCTCTGTAAATCAATGGAATATTTGTCATCAAAATGTTGTCAACATAATTTAACCTAGATCTAAGTGTTTTATAAAACCTTTTACTGAATCAGAGGCCAGCAGAAATGTGTGCAGCTTTTGATTTCAATGAAATCAACCTATGGGGTTTTTTAAACAAAGAAATAGTCTTTTCTGAAAGGGAAACTGGCTGGAAGCAAAAGTGAAACTTATTTTATTGCTTTTCATTGTTCAAACTGAGAGAAACAACAAAAGTAAGTGGAGGTCATGGATAGCACTAAGTAAACTGAATTAAAAATATGAATTTGTTTACAATACCAATGTCACTTTTAGTAATACAGTGAAGAAATTAGAGTATTAACTGTTACCCTTATTACATTGGCAGGCCTTTTGATATTTTGTTTGAGCTTTCTGTAACTCTTCCTCTTTTCATTGAATTTTTCTGACCCAACTCAAGCACTTCATGGTTGTAAATACCTGTAAAATGCAAGTTGCTATAACTTGTATGCGACTGTAAGAGGTAGACTAGTGTAAATCACACTAAGAAAGTGAGTAATTTGTTCTGGAATGGGTGCAGCCCACTGCTGTTGTTGACTTCAGGAGGAGGGATGGCCCATTTGTGCCTGTGTGTGCTGAGAAAGGGGAAGGCTGAGTTAAAGCAGATCAGGCCTGCTTTATTTTACACACTCCTGTTAGGTGTTCTGCTGATAATTCTGCCTGATGCTAAAGTTCATTTCGGTTCTTGGAATGCTAACTTGCACACATTTCTTTTGCCACTTATACCCACGAACTGTCTGCAACTACAGCCGCTGACCGTAAGCTACATATGGTTGACTGTGGCTCCTGGGAATCAGTATGTCTGTCTTGCCACCCCTTGATCTGGTTGGACTCACTTTAAGTATCATATTAAGCAATGTGGATTAAATTAACACATATTTAATAGACCAGTGGTACTACATGGGACTTAGAATGCTGTCCACCAGGCATCTCTGTAGCTGGATGTGAATAATTTGCAGCATTTTTTTCATCACTCCTAAACTGAAATAAAGAGGTCAGTGACCCCCTTCATTCCTTAAGCAGTGTACAGGAGTTTGTGGCTATTTAATTCCTTCTGTTGTAGACTTTCTGCGTGCTTGTAATATATGACCTATAGATATTCCCTCATATGTACTACATGGACTGCCTCCTCCTTCCCTTGGCAGTAATGCTGATACTTGGCAGGAACAAGGACTTTTTCTTGCCCCTCTTATTATAAGTGAACTTCCAGTACATAAACAGATTCTTTTTAAACTAATTTAATATGCACAGTTTTATCTTACTTATTTTGTCTTTCTTCCAGCTCCATCTTGAAATGACTCACTGTAAAAGATTTATTTAAATTTTTGAGGTTCCTTTTTAATGCAAACTCTGATTCAGCCTCTAGTGGTGCAAGATGCTGTAACCCAATAATGCTAAGTGTTCTTTTCTTAATTCTTAAATGTTTTCCTTCCTCCCTCCCTTGTGGAATAGGTGAGAAAAGCAATTGCCTCCACCACTTAATGCATCTCAACTCAAAAACTCTGTCCATGTAATCTTGAATCCCAGCCCAGCTGGTGGTTCCTAGATTTCGGGCTCTGAATATGAGTTCAGCACTTTTAAATGAATCACTCTGATCAGTAATTCTGTCAAAAAGCCTTTTTTTTTTTTTTTTTTCTGGAAAATTTTCCTGATTTTTCAGATGCAGACCCTGGAAAAGGAACATTCTTATAAATGTACCAAATGAAGAGAAAAAGATTAAAATTTTCTGGTTTTCTTCTGTCTTATAGTGCAACAAAGATGTGTGAGATATCCTACCTGTGCGTATAACTGACCTTGTTCTTACTTGTTTGTGATTTCATCAAGATTAAAATGAACACTTTAGTGTTTTTGCAAAGTCCTGTCTCTTGAGGAGTGCTTTTTACCTTGTATCATGAGCAGTTAGTGGCATAAAGATTGTCCTTTCCATCTGCTGTCTGTGGACAGTTCTCTTCAGAAACATGTTCATGGATAATGTCTCAGCTCTCATGGGGAAGTTTGGGTTTTAATAATCTGCCTGCTTATGAAAACGTATTATCAACTCTGAAAACAGAAACAGTGAATATGTGTAATGAACCTGGGATACATTTTCAGTTTTGATGATTAGCACATAGCCTTGATCTTCATTCTTAGTTTCTTGTTGATGCTAGCTGGATTGATTAAGTAGGGTGTAAAAGGAAATCACATAGTTTTGGTTTTAAACTTTTTCCCCAAGGATATTTGTTGAGTGGCATGCTGCTTCTTTCCATAGAGGCAGACAGAGTCTCTAAGGTGTTGGTTCCTGTGTTGAACTCTGAGTGGAAGACATGATTTTGTGGTTAGTCCGGGTGATGTTTGTTGCAATTCAATGCAGGTTGTTAAACACAAAACTACCAAGAGAGGTTTTTGAAAAAATCTTAGCTATATTTATAATTATTATAAATAAATAATGTCGAAATAAATATGGAAAGTATCATCATCTACTTTTAATATTTCACTCATAGTGGTATTCACATCTTAAAAAGAGAAAAAATACAGACAATTTTGCAGTCAGTTCAGGGTATTTCCTGACTTGTCTGAAAATTAGTATAATTTCAGTGAGAATTCTTAACTTTAAATTGTTCATTTTGAAGTATATAGAACAGTTCCTTTTTTTGAAAAACAGTGTACACTTTGAAATAAATTTGAGATATTAAAAATGTTATTGGAAAGAGTTCGCTCTTTTAAAACTTAACCATCTTTTATAACCCTTTGGATAATGTTTTCAGTGAAGTACTTAAATGAGCCACTGATTGGCAGATATCTCTTATTAAATATGGGGGTTTTATTTAGTTTTTTTGCGAACCTGAACCTCTTGTGGAGAAAAAGGGAATGTGAAACCCAACAGGAACAAAAAAACAACAATTTGAAAAATTGTCAACCATCTTTATTCACAGACAGCGAGTTCCTGAGCCCGAGTTATTTATATTCTTCGTTTCTGGAAGAAGGAGCATGGAAAAGGCCTGTAGTCTGTCCTGCCTTCGTCGATGCTTGTTGCCTCCCTACTCCAGTATGGTGCCTGAGCTGCTCAGATGAGAAACCTTAGCCTGTATTCCTCAAGAAGTGAACTGGACTATCTTAATTGTTTTAAGTAATGCTGTCATTGTAAGTAGGGTTCATTTTCACTAAAGCAGGTGAGGAAATAAACAGGTAGTCTTAGCTAACAGATTTGAGAAAGCCCCCAGGAATGAGTCAGTGATGAGTTGCTGAGGATAGTAGCCTTTTCTACTATCAGAGCTGTGAGTGGAGGAGGTTCTGTGAACACAATGTACTCGGTCCACTATGAAATGCAGATGATTGAGGACAGGCATAAGATGAGCTGTATTAGACCCAAGAGCTCATCTAGCCCCACATCCTTGTCCCAGGTGTGGTCAAAAGTTAAGAATGTAGATATTCCCCTCTGGAATACTCTTCCAAACACAGACAGGCAGTCCTGGCCTTGCTGAGCCGGAAGAGGGGTTTTTCTACTTGGTAGACCTTCATAAGTATTTTTCTCCAAGAACCCAGTCACTCTCTGAACTTGTCCAAGCCTTTGCATCCACAGTGACATCTTTCTTCAAGGTGTTCCACAGCTTGAGCGTACATTACTTTGTTTTGAGTATGGTATCTGCTTGTGGTCTTTGATGCTTCTGAGTTCTCATATTGGAAGAAGCAGTGAATGGATCCCCATTTACACTTATGATTTGATAAGTCTCTGTCATACCTTCCCTCTGGCATGTCTTCCATACTAGAGGATCCCAGTACATTTGGTTTTTTCCTGTCCAGCGGTCATTCTGCAGCTTCTATGATCCTTGCCACTCTTCTCCAAACCTTTCCTATTTCTATTATATCCATTTTAGAAGTGGGATCAGAACCACATACAAGGGCTCCGTGGATTTATGCACTGGTACAGTCACGCTCTCTATTTCTTTCACAGTGATTCCTAGCATTTTAATTTGCCGGGGTTTTCTGGCAACTCTGTTCTTTGAGCTGAGGTTTTCATTATCTGTTATACTATCTGTATTATTTGTCCAGCTATTACATTTCCTATACTATGCCTTGTAGATCTTCCTCTTG
The DNA here is from genome assembly GCF_965140245.1 of Athene noctua. Lineage (NCBI taxonomy): Eukaryota > Metazoa > Chordata > Aves > Strigiformes > Strigidae > Athene > Athene noctua. The sequence goes on along the minus strand of NC_134041.1, from coordinate 17,659,832 downwards.
ACATGGTAATAAGCTTGGAGCCCATCATTTTATATGTAAAGTCAAAACTGTTGATTCCAGTGTGTGTCATTTTACATTTACTTACATTAAGTTTCACTGATCATTTTGTCATCCAGCCATTCATCTCATAAAATCCTTTTGCATTTCTTCATAGTCAGCCCTTGTCTTTACTATCTTAGTCATCTTCCCAGCCTCTAGATGAAGCATCTGAATCTCCAAGCCTTACTTCTGGAGCCCCTTTAAAAGCAGGCTTCCTAAAAGCACCTGCTAGATGATGCTGACTAATGCTGAAAGTTCCAGGCAGCAGAGTGAAAAGAAGGCATTGGAGGCAGGTTCCTGAAGGTGGAAAGCTGATGTACTTGTGTACTGTGCAACTTTAATAATTGATAGTAGTTAAAACAGAGCTCTTGAATGACTGTGCAGGGTGATGAAGAATATTTTTCCCCAGTTGGGCCCCTCGCCATATGTACAGTATTATTACTATAACTGTATTGTACAATATAAATGAATGATTTATGTAGTGATTTATCCACTCTACCATGACTATGTGACCTATCTCTATTACTAGATCATATTCAAACCTTTACAATGGCAATATATGCAGCTTTGTATTCCAGAGCATTACCTGCTCTTTAAGCGATAAGACCCAATAGGGCGTACATTATTGGCCACTAGAGCATGCCTCCATGTATTCATTAAACACAGGTCTGGAGACTGCAGTCTGGGGCTGCATCCACAGAAGGAGGAGGTTTCAGGCTGGCCATACAGTCCCAAAATTGTTTTCCTGGGATCAGAGTGAACATTTGTAAATTTTATATGAGACCAAAAAGAGGTTTGTTTTGCTTTTACTCAAACTGTTCCAAGACAAAGAAAAATAGTAGAGGGTGGGAAGAGACATTGAAGTATAATAACAGTCATTTTTCATACAAATTTTAATTAATAGTTCAGATGTTTTTGACTGGTGCTGCTGTGGTGGGTTCTTCTGCCACTGTGGCAAGTGCTGCTATGAAATACTTCACTCTTTCCATTTTGATTCTGAGTCAGTTGCTTTTCCTGTCAAGTTGGCTTATCTGGCAAGTGAGCCACTTCGATCTTTTGTTTTATGGCAGAAGAGCTGCAGGAGAATAAGCAATGGATGGAAGTGCTGTTTTAAAATTATTTCCAGACTAAAATTAAAGCTGCTGTTGTCTGTGACCTACCTGATGTCCCTGTACCTTCGGACACATAGTGGCATTGGACTATACAGACGTGAACTTCCACAGGAAGCTGCTTGTGGGGCCTTAAGCTTCATTACGGGATGATTTAAGGAAACTTGCCCTTAGGTGGCAAAAAGTAGGTACCTACACTGTGACTGATAGAAAATCCATTCTGTCTGTTTGGCAGTTCAACAATTAGTTCACACTGGGGAGGAAGAAGTTGATCCTGAGTGTTTACTACTCCCAGTATATTCTTTTTAATAGAAAGTGAAAGATCAAAACAGCCCAGCTGCCAATGAAATGAGGTAAAAGTAGTAATTCGTCTGACAGACTTCCAAATGTGTTTCTCCAGACTTTATTTTGTCAGTAATTTAGTCCTGACTAACATTTATTTCCCATGCAGCTTTTCCAAGAGCTGGACTTCTTTCCTCATTCCAGCCTCTTTTTCTTAACAGAGATATCAGAAGCATAAATGCATCTGATACATTCTTTGTAACAAATTGGGAAAGATCCAAAATGTCCAGCTGCCAGGACTAATCTACTGGAAGGGCAGTTAGCCACAGTGCCACATGTGCCACAGTGCCACTTCCCAGGGGAAGGTAAGAGGGAAAGGTTTGGAGCACAGTGAGTATCCAGAGGAAGACACAAGGGTAGTCTGGGCAGTGTAACAGAGCATCCTTCACAGGATTTACAACTTAAGTCACATTTCCATTTGTATTCATTGTTCAAAATTACATTAATACTATGAAAAAAATAGTGTCCTCTCTATCACAGAGTCCCTGACTCCACTTCTTAAATTGAGGAGAAAAAACCCTGGCAGAGGGAAAACCTCCATCCTGTCCTGTGTTAGTAGGGAACAACTTTTCCATGTTCCCAAAAAAACTCTATTTAACCAGTACCTTGCTAGTTTCAGTATGTATAAATATGGAGGCCCAAATGCTCCTACACAGACTCTATAGCAATGCATATCCTGAAATGCTCACAGATCCCTGAGGGCTGGACAAATTCTGCCTTAGATCAGAAGAATTCTTAATTTTTGGTTTTTTGCTTTTTTTTTTACCTCTGGAAGAATGGAATCAGTTATCACTGCTGTGATAACTTCACACTTCTACAGCATATGATGCAACACTGCAAACTTGGCTTGCAAAGCATTTGATTTAAAACAGTAGAAAGCATCCTAAGATTTGTTCTTCCAAATTTTTTTTATTACTGACATATGGATATGAAAGGGCATAATTTTGGTAGCTAGATCTAATCAGCACTTTGTATATAAAGTGCATCAAAACCACACATCAATAGCAGTCTATCTTAGTGCGTCTGCATTCCAGATCATTGTGTAGTATAACTTAACTGTTCCTTTCAGTTCTCCTGGAGCCCAGCTGGTCTTGCTTAATTTCACACTATTTTATATTCTGTTTATTACTGAGGCCAACAAATATTTTATTTTAGCTGTTTGTACATGTTAAACAAACATGGGATCCTGGTGGAATGTCTCTGGCAGGAACATGCTAATTCCTTATACCCTCAGAATCCCTTCCACACTTGAAGGAGTGGGCTCAGCCAGTTAAATTAGGCACCCAAACAGGAAAACCACAGACACACGATTATAGTTTCAGCCAAAACTAAAGGGTGCAGTTGTGTTGTTGTTTGGCTTTTTCACAGTGAGGCCTTAGTGAACAGAGACAGCTGGCAATGTCTCTGTCAGAGCCTGCCCATGGGAAGCAGGAGAAAGGGAATTCCTGCTTCATGGAACTGACAGAATTGGTTTATCTCTCCTCCATGAAAAGATCATCATAGGTATGCAGCAACAAATAGCACATTTCAGCTTCCAGAGAGTGTCTTGGGTGCCCAGTGACTAGAAAAGTCTAAGGATTTTAGGCTTTATTTTTCTTCAGATTTTGCCCTGGTTGAAGTCACCAGGCCCTGAGTACTACTCACAAAGTTCATGAATCTCACAGAGCTGCTGATGAGGTTGGACTGGCAGGAGAGGTGGTGAGTGCCCCTGTGCTGGCTGCCTGATGGCTTGGTGGTTAGGAAACACATGCAGGAGATACTAATTTTGGCACTTGTAGGAATATTTCAAACCCAGTCTTCCACTTTCTTGCCAGTGCTCAAACCACTGAGATGTTAGATATAAAGAGAAAGGGCACGACCATAAAACTCTACTTTAAAAGAGGGTAGGACTACTGTTTTCATGGAAGGACTGTGGTGCAGACTATTCTGTGGTGTACTTCCAGAACAGCTGGAGACACCTTTTACTTTGTTCAGATTCCTGAGCATCTCACGTTCAGGGAGGTAGAAATTTAGATCCAGCCTATGTTCGTGCCACTTCTTGGCTAGTTCTGGTGGCTCCTTCTGCGCCCAGCCATTACTGTCAGCACTACCTCAAGTTCTCATTATTTGGTTAGGAAACTTACGCATTAACACAAATTTTGTTGTGCCCCACTTTCAATGGCTGGATGTCCAAAAGTTAGGTGTACCGATGTACATTTACCTAGCCCTCAACAGCTAGCTTGGTATGTATGTTAGAAACCGTTAAGGGACAGAGAAATCTGAATATAGGCTGCTAGACCGGTCCTTTAGAGAGTGACAGTAAATGATCATTGTGACTATGGTCTGTCATGATGAAGCACAACTGTGCTACTTTAGTTATTGTTAATCGTGACTGAGCTGTATATTGTGTTCTTATGCTGCCATTGCCAGACTATAGCTGGAGAGTGCTTGGGACTACGAACTAGTGCTCAGTAAAGCTGTCTGGTTTCACACTGTGTCCTTCATGGAGTAATTAGACTGTGAGCTGTGCTGACTTCTGTTTTGCTTCTGAGGAAAGCTCAAGTGGTGTTTTTTAACTCTGAAACTGTAAGCAGTTTCGTCCTTGGCTACCTTAAAGACACAGCTTCACTACATGGGGTGCTGCAGTGATTTAGATTGGCTGCAGTAACCAAGCTAACAGTACCCTCATTTAGCTGGGAAAGAGCTTGTTACTGTCTTCTTTTAAAATTCTTCAGATTTGAAAATTATTTTCCAGCCCCTTGGTCCAGAAGAGTCCAGGCTTCTTGATTTAGCCCGTGCATCTAATAGTAGCTATTTAATTTTCAAAAGGACTGAGCCAAGTTGCATGCAAGCATTTTTTTGCATGATGTCTTTTTTTGTGATGGTTTGATGGTATTGTAGATATTGATTACAGTTTAGTATTGTTCCCTCAATAAAAATTGCTCAGGCGTGGTATTTGTAGGGTAAAATAAGAGTGATCAAAGATGTAGGGCTTCTGGTTACTATGTGAACTGAAATTTTGTTAGTCTTTTCTCACATTGGTGGGTGGAAAAGGCCAAGGGATGGTTGTTTGCCTAATGAGGGCAGGATACAGCTGGGAGGAAGCTTGAAACTCTGTGGCAGGGTCTGAAAACAATCTAGTCACATCAAATAGATGCCCACTGTTTGCCAAAAATCAGTGAAACAGGGAGATAATGAGGGAGATAATGAGGATAATGAAATAAAGAAAAAGAGAGCACTCTTGTTCTTTAACAGAGTGACCTTTTTTGAGATGTGTCATTTACACCAGCGTTTGTATGACCGTTGGCCCATGTTGATTTTACAATACTTAGTTGTGTGATGGCTTCTTACCAAATCTGAGGGAGCACCCTGTGGCTGGCCTCACTCTAGGCTCGATAAGCTATTACAGTAATGCTGTAGTTAATGGTTTCTGGAAAGTTGATATCTATCTGCATTTGAAGGAACACATTTTGGGCTAAATATTGAGAAATCACAGGTATGTAATGCAAATCCTGGGTGTGCCAGCCAAGCCTGTAGAAAAAAGCTCATTAGGATTAATCTCTAGCAGAGTGACTAATGCAAAGGGAATGAGGTACTTTCCTCCCTGAGACAGCAGAGATTTGACATAGCTTTCAAAGGGGCTTCGCTGGAATGCAGTCGGTTGCTTTGTGCAATAGGTATGCTACCTTATTTAATTTAGAACCACTTGCTTTAGAGCAGAGAGTACTGTACTAAATTAAGAGAGGCATATAGTAACATACTCCACAAATAGATTTATAACAAAATATCTTACTCAGTTTGGAAGAAATGAGGTACATAATTATCCAATGTACGTTAAGTGCGTTAAAGGCAGCAGCATATGAAAGCTGTCTTACCTCCTGCTCTGCTCTTTGAGCTTTGCCAGATTTTTATGTTTGAGGAACCATATTTATGAGTGATGCATTCATTACATCCCATCTCTGTGTAGTTTTCACAGTGACTTCCACATGTAATATCAGGAAAATTAGTTGCAGCCCAAGATTACTAATGTGGTATTTTAGGAAGGAGTAGCTAAAGAAGACTCATTTTATTAACAGTTCGCCAAAGTCTTTCTTAGATAGAATCTTACTGGTAACGTTTGTGTTAAGACAACAGGATTTTTTCCTCACAAGTGTTGTAGTCAGCTAATAGCAGTCAAATTCTTTTGAGTGGTATGTAATTGTTAGCCTCATAAAAAGAAAAATAAATTGCTGGTTTTATCAATAAAGCTATACAGAGCCAAATACCAACACAAAGAAAATTTCAGTGTAATTTACAGTGTTTAACCATGTTGCACTGCATTCCCAAGTAACACACTGGTATTTGTAGTTTCAGACTGAGAACTTTATGTTTTGCCTCTGCATTTTTTCAAAATTTCATCTGTATTACATGTTTCGTGCTGGATAACTTATCAGTCAGGGTGAGGATATTTGGAGATCCTTTCTAAAACTCTTAATCGTTTTTCAAAGAAAGTTAACGGAAAGGGTAGATTTTCTTCATAATCCTTTCAAAATTAAAATATAACACAAAAACACTATGTTTAAGTGACATTAAGGGTCTTACTTAAACCAACTAAAGCTGGGAAATTCAAAGTGAATAACTAATACTCTCTTGTAAACTGCCTTCATGTATTACAGCTGACAGTGGGGAAACAGAGGTTCAGAGAGCAGTTCAGATAATAATCTTAAGAGTTTAGATATTGCCTGAACCCCAGTAGTTGGGAATGCAGGATAAATGTCATTCAAGTTCATTCTTTCTCATGAAAGATATGGCATTTCCTTTTCATGGTCATACTGAACATGGCTTTTCTTTGACTGGTTTATGCTTCTTTTCCTGGTTAACAGTAAGGGCTGAGTATCACACAAGTAGCTTCCAACAAATAGAGATCTAAAATTTGAATCTGGAGCCTGGAGGATCCTGATCCTAAGCTTGCTTTCTCTCCCATCTGTAATTAAAACAAACCCCAACTAGCCAGAACCTCCTTTTTTAAATTATCAGAAGGATCCAGATTCCCCCCTGTTTTCATTTGGGGTCTAGGTTGACCTTTTTTCCATTAAAATCAGTTCAGTATTCTGTGTTTACATACTTTATTAGCTTCATATTGCCAATATATCCGATAAGTGTTAGGTAGGCACAGCAGGACTTGTTAGGGATAATCTATCATAGAGCTCCCATAATTCATGTGATTTATAGATCATTCTAGAAGTTTATTAAAATTCTCCAAATATTCTGACATATCTAAGAAAGGGGAACTTTTATATGCCGTTTAAGCTGAATGGCAGATTTTTGTGTAGAAAAGGGAATTTAATATTCTCATTTTTTTTCAAATAAGCTAAAAGTGCAGTTAATTTGAGGCAGCAGAGAAACTTTGCCTTTCGGCCACTAACACTAAGCTTAGCCCATATTTTACAGAAGTCCTGCAAGCAGAGCTGGCAGTCTCTGATTAATGTCAGAATCTCCTTTCAGTTTTTCTCTGAACACATTACTTTTAAATTTGCATAATTGTTTAAAGTTGCACATTTTGCAGATACTCCACCTATTAAATGATACAACATTACATTACTGACAGGATCAAAACAAAAAGTGACGCTTTTATGCAATTGTGTATTTTGTGAATCAGGGCAGTAATTGGAACATATTAATGATTTCTTTGACTCCCCCCTACCCTGCTCCACCCCTGCTCCCCCTGAAACTATCCGTATAAACTCTGAGGATACTTAACACATTTTAAGCTGTCCAGTTCTATGTAGCTTCTTGTAAAGTAATGTGGAATGATGATTCCTACTTGGTGAGATGTGCTCAGACATAAACTCACACATACACATAGCAGCACATAAAGCATGAACCTGTTAAGGATTTCACCTTTTAAGAAATGACAGAATAATTACAGGACAACATGTCCTTCACGAGTAAAAACAACTAAGCTAAAGTGCTTTTAAGGCTAGCATGGGCTTCTTCTAGCAAGCTGCATAAATTGTGAACTGCTAAGGGATTGATTCATACACTGAGTGATAACTGGAGTCTATATAATAGTGTATATAAATGTGTGGATAACATACACGTACACTGAATTCAGTTCTTAGTTAGAGCTAGGCAACAGTACTGAGTTGATATAACCCACACCCTGACTTTGTATACAGATACAGAAAACATAGAGGATGAACCATATGCTTCCTGAATGAAGGGTAAATAAGTTATTCCATTTTCAGATCCCTTCATGAGGGGATTGTAGTAGTTGGTAAAGTGGCCTCAGGCTAAAGCTCAGTGTGTTACAAGTTCTCAGTCCTGGAATGAATACTGGCTTTAAAAAAGAAGGGAGGAAAAAAAGGGTTTATCATCTAATTTTACCTGTTTGGGGGTGAATAAAAATAAAAGTGTTGACGTTTGCAGTATGTTAAAAGAAATCATGCCTTAGCCAAAAATAAAACCAGCCCCAAAACAGAAATGTCATCTGTCTTATCAACTTACCTCTTACAGTATCTTTCTGGTGCATAAATTGTTAAATTTCCTTGTATGTTTTTATATCCTGAAATCTTTCAAATGCTGTGGATAATCTATATTAGTGGGATGATGTTTCTTTCTCTGAACACTTTAACTGGACAGATTGCACATATGCTCTAGCATTACCAAAGGCCAGGTGAATCCTGAAGAGCTGTAAGCAAGGGTAACTCAACCTCTGAAGGTTATCCAGAGATTTAAGCTACATGAAAATTATACTTGTTGGAAATACCTACTCTTTACAGGCAGGGGTTCTTCTTTTTCTTGCACATAATTTTAGGGCCACAGTTTCAAAGGTACACTTAATAGACTTCTCTCTGTGTATGAAAAACCTTTGCCCCTTAATACACAGTGGCACATTGGTTGGTCTAGATAGCTAACATTTGCATGCATAGGCAGTAGGTTCTGTCATTTATGCATGTAGGTAATAGAATTTACATGCACAAAACTCATTTGGACTCGGCCTCAGAACAGATTGGGAGGACAGGTATTTAAGATTTGAGGGACAGATGCACAGTAGGAGACTGCTGGGGTAAATGATGGCTGAGTCTGGAATATTGAAATAGGGATGCTAAAGAAAGGATGAAGACAGTGTTCATCTGTGTTGGAGTTGTGCTGAAAGCAAAAAGAGTTTAAATACAAAGAGCTAGGCAAGAATGATATCAAAGGTCACCTTTCATTGTGAAGAGAACGCTAACTTGAAATACAGCATTTTCTTCTGAAATGTTTTTGCCCTATGGTCTCTGTCCAGTGATGGCCCTTAATCCGTCTTTCATGAAACTTCAGCTAGAGCCTAGTACTTCATGTCACTGATACCAAGTCATTTAGCAGACATTGTAGACATTTAAGGGTCGGTTCTTCAACTCCGGTAAGTTTTTTAGACCCACTGAAGTAAATGCAGCAATGAGAAAATGTGCTTGAATATTTAGATTCTTTCAAAATGACTTCTATTTGTAGAGTATCCCTCTATTTGTTCTTGGTCAGCCAAGAATAATATTCTAGTTCTGAAGTTGAGGGATATCTTTTACAGTGTAAGAGGAAGTTGGTACCCAGATTTAAATGTTGCCATTTGGGGCCCCAACTAAACAAAGCTTGTCACCCACACCAGGGCCACACCACATAGGAAGGTATTGTCTGCAATAGGACTATGAAAAGCCTTTTACATTTTAATATCACAGTGGTCACTCAGCCTAGCCAAAACCCACTCTTTGCTTAAATAAGATCTCACTGAAATTAATATGAGTCCCATTGGAATCAATAGGATCTTTTTCTGAGCAAGGAGAAAATTCTTATGGCTCTATTTCAGTGCACTTACTGCGTAATATCAAGGCCTCTGCAGCAATGCACTTAAATACAACTGGGTGAAATATGGAGAGAGCAGAAGTCTTAATTTCGAATTTCTCGAGTTTGTCAGATTATGTTATATAGTATCAGATTGTTCTGTGAAAGCTGAGGCCACAGGAGTCCCATTACAGTTCCGGGCTAGATCCTTGGGTTGATGTAAATGGGTGTAGTGCTATAGAGTAAGTGGAACTGTGTTGATTTCAGTAGCTTGGGATTTAGCCCACTAGGTCCGAGATAGCTATAAAACCTCACTGTGCACTTTGAAAGTTGTACCCCATAAATGCTTCCACAGTGCAGTTTTTTATAGCGTCTATCGGAAACCCACTTTGTCTCTGTGGGTTAAAAACACTAACTAACCAAGGTCAACTTTCTGTCGTTCTCGGACCATAACTGTTAATACTAATAAGTGGTGGTTTAAGTGTACTGTCTCTTAGTGCGTTTGATCTTTTTTTTCTTTTTTAGTTTGTCACTCTGAACTATTTTTATCCTGGACCATTTTTACAAGTACACAAACATAAAGGGAATATTGCTAGCAGGGACTATCTCAGTGCCCTGTGTAATAGAGTATCCTTCTCTGTCAATGCATGTCTGTATTTGCACATAAGTGCTAGAAATGTATACAAACGCACACGAAGTTAGTATACAGTAAGTGTCCTCAAGCACCCACATTCCTTTTTCACTTGGTAACTAATGAAATGACATTTTTGCAAGAAAGGGTGATGTCTCATAGTGTTAGTCGTTCCAGTGTCTAGACTGAACTCCACTGCACTCATTGACTGTGCAGTGATTTGGCATTGAGAGTTGAGATTGTTTTCCCGACAGACAGTTATTTGAAAGTGTTTTGCAACAATTACCTTATAAGTAGATTTGTTTCTGCAAGGGGAAGAAAATCATACTACGTGAGGTGTGGAAGCAGTCAACCATGTGCTTTTCCGTTAGTATACGGCAGCTTGTATTTTGGTAAACACAAGGATAACATAGGAGAATCTGTTTTTTCAGTTGCACAAACAGTTCAAAAGATATTTGTAAACAAATGGCTTCTAGCAATCTTTATTTTAATATTTTATGGTCATTTTCGGGGGGAAAAAAACCCCAACTTCTTTCCCCTGTTAGTCTTTTACTTGACATATGTCAGGTAAAATGTACTAATGGTTCTGGATGAAAGACAACATGTTTCTAAAAATATTATGTAAGTTTCAACAATACCTTCAAGATACCTAATGGCTTTCTAGATAGGGAACTAAACAACCCATCTACATCTGTTTGCTGAGTGTAGCTAGTGGATGCAGTGTATATTTTTCTTCATTAAGTGTCACATTTTTGAACTTGTCCTTAGTAAGAATGAGGGGAAAGAAGAGAAATCATTAAAAGATCAAAAGAATTGCTTACTAAGGTGTGGACTGTATAGCAAGAGTGACCACAGTTGCTACCCCACTACTCTTAATGTAAACTAGTATTCTGTGGATAATTGATTTTGCAGCATGGCAGCCAAACTGAGAAAATCTGGATCAGATTGGATTCACTTAAAAAAACACCTCACTTAAATGAAAGTACAGAAACCTTTTCATTTGCTCTTTGCAGGATTAACTGTTTGATGTCAGGTGTTGGTAAAGGAAAGAAATGGAGTTAAAGAGTAGGTTGATGAAGATGAACAAATAATGGTCCTGTGTTTAGAGTTCCCAGCTGGGATGTGAAGGACCTGAGTTCAGGTCACCGGTCTGTCTGTGTACTGCTGCACAAGTCCTGTGTCTGTGGGGCCACGTGTCCTGCAGTGGTGAAATGCTGGCTGCAGTCTGTGTGTGCCTGGGCCAGTGCTACTCGCTGGGAGATGGCGTTGCCATGAGCCTCCAGGCACTGAAATGATCTGAGTTAAAAGACATCACTTTTACTGGGGTTAGAGTGAGGTGGCTTCTCTTTTTAACCCAAATAATTCCTGTGACCTGGTTGACACTACAGAAAATGGAGAAGACGTACATGGGACTGTATCATTAATTAGTCCTATTCTCATGGAGAATCTATGAGAATAGGAATTCAAAGCACCTTCTCCTGGGGGCAGGTTGTTATCAGACACTTGGGACATTCCCTTGAGAGGCTGCAGGCTCTGGTTGAGATTTCCACTACGAATTAAGCTGTGAGTAGATTTGAACTTAAGTGTCTTGAGAGAAACTGAGGATAACAATAGCAGCTTCACACCGTGTCTCAGCTCCAGTGAGTAATGCTCAATTGCTTGCATCGTCACAACCACGCGCTTCCCCTAGTGATCCTAATGGGTCCCTGCAGATCCAGTGGGGATCACAACATTAGCTGCCTACGTTTTTTAAGATTGTTTCAAGATATCATGGAACACATCCAGAAGCCAGAGTGATGTTTTCTTTGGGGCCCTAGACCATAGAGCGTTTAATTACTGATGCCATTAATAAAAATAGCCACAGGAAAAAGCTCAGTTTAATCTTTTACAGAAATGTTTGGGGAATGGGGGTTAGGGCGACTTGTTTTAGAACATAATTTCCCTATAGGTTAGAATCTATATAATTGTAGTAAAATTATAAAAAAGGGTTGTCTGCCCTTGTGTCCTTTTGTGTTCAGACAGTGGGCACATTGTACCCTTATTAAATGAGCATTGCTGTTCCTACCTTCTTGTATATTTTTCTTAGCCCTTTCATTTCATATGCTAATCTTCACCGAACTTGTAAAGTTTTGATTGGGTGTTTGATGCCAGTTTCAGAGGTGATGTGTAGTTTGGATTTCCTTGCATTTGCTCAGACATAATGAACCCAAATTATAGCTAGTGGGATTTGTGAGCATATTGCAAACTGGGTAAGAATCTAAGCCAATAAATCTAAGGGAGTCTGGAAGGTCTCAGATCATGAATGCAGTGTATGCTGAGGGCATAATCTACATTACCTTTGAAAACTCCTAGAGTCTGCTGAACTTTTGAGTTAATTAGAGTCACAATGACCACTAGATTCTTATTCCTCTTTCCTGTTGAAGCTCAAATATTAGTCTTGGGACACCTTTTCAAATTGACTTGCCCATCTGTACTTTAAATTACATAGCTAATAGCAATAATAAGATCTTTACATTCCTGAATATGGATGTGTGTGTCAGAAGGCTCAGGAATGTCAGACAGATGAATTTTCACAATGAGCCAACAACTGAAGATATGAAAGTAGCCCTAGTGACCCTGTAACATGTATCCACATCTCTAAAAGTTTTTTGAGAACTTGGAAAATTCAAACTGCAACTGAAAAGCACTGTGTATCCCCAGGCAGCCTTAATTTGCATGATCAGCACTTACTCAGCAGAGTACCATAGGTATTGGAGACCTTGGTGTATATTAAATGGGTCACATTTAACTGTCCTTGAACAATTCCTTCTATGTATTAAACATAAACAAGCTTTTTGTCATATTCAGCATCACTTTCTCTTTTCTCCACATTTTCTTTGATACAGGGTAATTTTTCTATAGGAAAATTCTAAAGGATGACAGTGAATGTGTTATGCCACTTTCCTCCCATAGTCTTGTTTAAGAATTCTGCACTTCTCTCATTTCATTTTCCTTGTTGTTTTCTCCCTGAGAGTTGGATAATTATATTTGAGCAAAAATTAAAAATTAAAAAAAGTTGGGTTTTGTGGTTGAGGATTGTAGGACAGATTACACAGTCTCTTTTAGTTTTCCTAATAGCCTTTGGAGACTAACTCCAACTATCTCTTGTCATGTAAATGCACTGTCAAGGAAATTCACTGCCCACAGATCAAGCTGTTGGTAACCGGAAAGAAGATGCAAGAGACTACTGGTGGTTCAGAAACTGCAGAAGGAAGCTGATAGCAGAGTTCAAATGTAAATAAAGATGGCAGGAAAATGTACATTTCTCTTTCACAATAAAATCCAAACAAGTCATTCTTTAACACCCTTTGTTGTTTTCCTGTGATGTGTTAAATAAAAGGTTTTTCCTTTATGTTACAGGAGATACCTCTCTGCCCATGAATTATTTTTTTTTCAATAGCATCCTGGAAACTTTTCTCAAAAGCTAGTGAGTGGTTTTATACCCTGAATAATCTTGAACAGAACTCCACGAAGTCACTGTATCCTATGCCAAAATGTAAGACATTCCCATTCAGTGAAGAGAAAAAGGAAGAGAGTGGGGAAAAAATACTTAAGTTACTTTACACAAAGAAAGCTTTAAAAATGGCTGGTTTTAAGCATGCTACTGGCTTTGATGTAATTGGCTTGCTGTTGAAAATATTGTACATAATGTCTGAAAGAAAGGGACTGTGATTAAATTATAAATTCTATTTCTATTTGCTGTGCATCTCTGTTTCACAGGTTTGTAAGTCTATAGTCCTGCATATGCAAAAATTCTCTATTTAGATCACCCATTTCCAAAATGCCCTTTATTGTGAAATCTTGGATGGTAAAATTGAACATTACTTTCTGTGAAATATGGGATGATATGTCAGAAAAAGAAACAGGTTTGTTCAGGATTATTGGAAATTTGGCCCATTCACTGTGAAAATCTAAACGTGTTAGAAGATTTAATTCCTAGGGAAACTGAACACTCCTAATATATACAGGACCTAAAGAGCTCTCAAGATAAAACCTTGAATTTCAGTAACTGGGTTTGAAATAGCTTCTTTTTCAAAAGATGTTCATTCCTACTATAATTTTTTTTTATTTTTTATTTTTTTCCTAAAAGAAAAGCCTTCTCATTCTTGAATACAGGGTTCATAGGACACTTTTACTACAGATTGCCTTTAAGGACTCTTGAATACATTACATCCCTAGTGTTCTTAAATTTGACTGTCTTAAAACAGTCAAATAAGTTGGGTAACTCCCTTCAATGTGTTTTCAATTGGAGATCATGGCACTTTCATCCAACAATTTTGAGGAGATAACTTTTAATTACAATAATAAGAACCACATGGGCAATGATTGATGCAAACCTCATGCATTCTCTTACTTTATTAATCTTTTTAATTAGAAGCTAAATAATGCTTTATCAGTTGAGAAGAGGAAGAGATGAGTTGTGATATTCTGCTGTACTTTTTTGACTTTAAAAATGTCATTGCTCAACAGAAGCGTACGTTTACCTGGATATAAAAGGTGAGAGACATTTGCAGAGTTTTGTCCTCCAGCTTTGCTTACCTTCAGCAATGTATAGTTCCCCATATGGTACCATATTGTTGAGGTTATGATGCTCTATTAATTTTCCTTTAGTTCTACAGGCTTCTTATAAGCAGTTTACAAACTCAGTTAGAGGGTAAGAAAAGGAGAGACAGTTTAACACCACCAGATGTCAGAGCAGTTGCTTGCAAAAGGGTAGGTTGTATGGGATGTTGAGAAAGACCCACGAGATATCTTGTTCTTTAACTCTTCTTAGCTTTAGGAGCTGAGAGAGCTTAGCAAGTCTTGTGTCCACTGTAGCTGTGGTTTGGAGCAGTTGTAGTTTAGTATGGCGTGAAAGACACACAAATGGGATGATGCTGATTCAGATGCTATGCAGGTCTTTGAAACAGGTACAGTGAATTTTTTACCTGAACTGGTTTAATGTATTCACTTGCCTTGAGCATACAGAAGGTTTGATTCAGTTCTCTCTGTGGCTGAGATACTTTGCAAACTTACAGGTAAGGCTTAGGTTTCACACATTTGCTTGGAGTTTTTTGTTTTGCACGTGCTCTGAGTAGGATTAATGGTCCATAGTGGAAAAACAGCACAGAGACTTTTCCCACTTACTATGTCGTGATTTATTCTTTCATATTATATAGTGCCAATAGTGCACCAAGTGAGTTACTAACAAGTAAAGGCAAGGTCTCTGCTCTAGAAGGTTCATATTCTAACTAAAAATATGACATCTCAGGGCTTTATAGAGAGTCATGAAGGCAATGAAATTTCTGGACAGGAAAGGAACAGAAAACTTATGCACATAAGATGTCAAAGGCAAAGTCAGTTTGTGATATCTGGATTTTGTGGCTCAGATGAGAAACCTGTAAATTAACCTATATCTGCACAGGTATTAGCGGAACTCCACAAAATGTTCTGCAAACTAACAAGCACAACACACACTTTCAGAGACCTGAAGTTGTGTAAGCTTCCTGCACTGCCTTGGCAATAGCATATAAATGACATGGATTCCAGACAGTGTTGTGGCTTGGTAGTCTGTGCTAGCATGTTAGGATGCTGACCTTGGGCCTTATCCAAATGTCTTTGAAGTCAGTGGAAGACTTTCAACTTCAGTGAGTAGAGCTGTGGAGGTGTTCTGAGGTGCTTTCTTGTGCCAACCTATTTGGAAATATAAGTGGGAACAGAGAAGGGGAGAAGTTCATTTTCCTGTATCAACTGAAAGAAGGGAAAGGGAATTTAATTTTATTTATTTATTTTTTTTTCCAAAAGGTCTTTATGCCTGTCACCACATGGATAAATGGACTAAGTTTGGGATCGGGATGGTAATGGAAGAGAGAAGGGCAGTTTGTTGTGAGGCCTCACTTTATGACTCTTTATTTGTGTCATAGAAGTGGGTGTGCAGCTCATCATTGATATAAATGTTTAGTCAGATATGGTCTGCTTTAAAGCCATTCCAGACAACCTTTAAGTAGACCTACTAGCACTCAGTGCCATTCAAATGGTGACCTTGCCTGAAAATTAGTTCTCTGTGATTGCTTAAGTGGTGATACTTGCAGCAACAGAACTGGAAAAGTTAAGCCCAAAAAAATTGGGCTTGCATTACACTTATTGACAAAATAGTTGTTTTAGCCAAGCCCATTCATCCATCCCCAGGTCTGGCCATAGTAACTCTCTAGAACCACTCTCTAATGTAACAAGAGTGGCACGAGGGAGTTGAAGTGCTCAGAAAGCCTACATTTGTTTCAATCTGTCACACTCAGCATGAGGATGTATGGTGAAAGCATGGAGGGGAGATTGCATTTTGGGATTCCTAGAAGGGTGCCCTGGCATATATTCCTACACACATGTTTGTCATATCTAAATTATCGAGCAATTGAATTTAGTAATAATGACCATGAATTAACCATCTGTCAAAGATAAGGAATGTCTACTTTAACCCTCAGGCTGCCACACGTGCCTTTAATGGTGCCCACAGCATTCCTTTGGTTGCCAAAGTAGAAGCATGGCAGCAGACCAAAAGTTAACATGGGGGAGAGGGCAGGGAAGATACATTCCCTTCCACTTTCTGAGAAATTATTATTCTTTTGCTCATTTGTTTCAGCCAAACTAGCAATATCAGACTTGTTTCTGCAGATTGTTTTGATTTTGAAAAAGAATGACTGCTTTATGCTGCAAATACATTTCAGCTTTAAAGAATCAGGATCTTTTTTAATTATCTTTAATGTTACCTAAGAAGAGATGTACATTGCATAGAAGGCTTAGAACCAAAAGCTATTGGATTTTCTACTTAAATTGTCCTCCATACTCCAATCCATCATCTAAATGAGATAGTGTATATCTTAAAAAATGTAGTACAACTGTATCTTTAAAGGGTCCAGAGTAGTTCAGAGATCATTTGCCAAACTTACTTCCTTGATGTGCACCTCACCTGTAAAAATGAGATCAAATGTTCAACATTCAGAGCAAAGCTTATAAACAAATAAATGTAACAACTCATTTAGAAAGTTAGCAGGCTAACTGGTGGACATGTAAGTGGGATTTTTTGTTTTATTTTTTCCAGCTTGGACTGAATTTGCCTCCTCACCGCTATTTTCTAAGATCTGTTTTTCCACAGGTTACTAGCATCTATTAAAGTTTTCTATAAAGACTAGTTAAAAGTTGTAATGATATTCTCATTAATTCGACTGGATCATTTTATGTGGATGTAACTACTGAAACTGTTTTAAAAAAAATATATGGAAATGTTTTGGGGAAAAATTTTCAATAAAACATCCATCCATTTGCTGAGACTGTTGTGGCAGTCTTCACAAAGGCATCTGATTTCAGTAGTCTGGGAAATGGCTATCTGTAGCATCTTGAGAAATGCAACTTGTCCCAGGATAGTCTGATTTGGAGGTGAAGGGGTTTTTTTCTTTTAAAAGTGAGCTGCTTTCCCTGCCCCCCTTCTTCTCTTCAGACCTTTCTGATGGTCTTAAGGTCTCCTAACTGGTCCACTTTGACCTTATAACTTGTAGAAACATCCATATGGAAAACATCAAGATGCTTAATGACTTTCATGGTTTCTTTGGGAGGGGAAAAGGGAACAGGGGAAACAAAGTTCATTCTTCGTACAGTAAGTTCATTGGTATACCTGAAGTGATCAGTCTTCTCACCTGTCTCTCACAGTAGCTGAATGTAGTCACAAAGACTTGCTGCTTGGGAGTTAAGAGCTGATGGTGCTGAGGAGAAAAGTTCCTCATCCTTTGCCATGGGCTGTGAAAAGCTGAGCAGCTAAATGACTGCTAATAATTATACCAGCTTGGGGAGTTGTAAATCTCCTGCTCCATGCATTATCTTAGGAAGAACGACCCACTGTCTGTCTGGAGCAGTTTCAGGTCCCTTTTGCACAACCTGGGCTACAGGGCTGAGGATCTAGCCCAAGCAGCTGGCAATGACTTGCAATATTTTCTTGTCCCATGACATGAGATTGTAAATATGCTGTCATGAGTATCTTGCAGAGTCTTCTCAGTGGCTACACTAGAACTTCTCTCAGGTTCAGATTGGACTTTCTCCATTTCCACTTGGTAAGACTGCTTTGCTGCTAGTACCTGAAAAAAATCCTGAAATGGAACAAAATACAAGCAATACAAAAAGAAATGCAAATTTTCAATATCAGCTGAAGTGATCACAGAGTATGGGGTATGTAAGATTTCTCTCACTTGTTTCCTGAAGAGTCACATTCTGTAAGTGGTTAATTTGGGCTGGACTGTGTCTTAAGTTTTAACAATAGTTCATGCTAACACAGAAGTATGTAGCTTCATCCTGCAAAATATTGTACAACTCAGTCCTTAAACAGTCTTTATCGTGCAGTTTTAGCTTCCCCCCTGCACCCCCCCTTGAAATGTAGGTGGTCACCCAAAGTAAACAGAATTCCTTCTACTCCCTCCACATCTGCTATGTGTTATCTGGCACTCACCTCTGACCCTGATATTCATCATAAGAATAAGAATTGCATCCTATTCAGCTGGTTGCATGCACTTTAACTCCAGTGATCACTGGCTGTTGAAATAGCATGTGCTGGGAGCAGAAATTGCTGAGGCAGCATCAGGGTGTTCAAACTGGACTGTTCCACTTTCTTGTAAACTTTTGGATAATTAAACAGAATTCTAGAGAAAAACAGGTCAGCACAGTATACTTGGGAACAGACTTTGGTTTAGATCAGGATTATACTTCCTAGTGGATGCAATGAAACAAGTTCGATACTGACTCTTAATGAGAAGGATTTTTGAAAACAAACTAGTTCTCTTCCCTAGCTGCTGTATCAAATGACATTATGCATCTGTATAGAGAAACAGTATCCTTCTGTATGGAAGCAGTAAGTTCGAAAGTATGTTTGTGTTGCAAACAGCAGTTAGTGATCCTGTTACTTTGGTTTAATAACGCCATCCTCCATGACCTAGTGGTATCATTCAAGGAACTAAGTAATTTTTGTTGTGAGTAAGAGTTTTAAAATATGACCTTAAATGTGAGGATCCATATGTTAGGATGAATACAGATCTGGTCTCTGTGACCCTGCTAAATGGAACCCATCTGAAATTTCCCTCTTGCACGGATGAATAGAATTACTTTTTAGACACTGTGGAGGAAGAAACAAAACTGCTAATTTGCTTGCCAAGGGTGGATCAATTAAAACTTCGGGAACTTCTGAGTTGAAACTAGAACCTTCTTTGTTTACTCTAGAATTTCTCATACTTTCTTCTCTTCTTTCATGACAGAGGTGTGAGGGAGGAACCCTCTGCTAGTCCCTTAATCTTCAAACACACATCTTCAATTGAATTATGATCATAGTCATGCAGTGCTCTCAGTTATATAATCTGGCTTTGGCCTGTCGGATAAACTGCAAAAATCTTATGGGCCTTTAGCTGCAAAGTTTATCTCACTCTCTCCCGCTCCCCACCCCACCTCCCTATCCCTAGTCCTTTTGATTTTCAGAAAAAAAGATTTGAGAACCAACAGTGTTGTGAGACCGATGTGGTTTGCCAGCTGCCCCTACTGCCCTTAGGTGCTACAAGTTGCATGACTGATTACAGACAAACAAAACCTAGCTCTCCTTGTACCAACACTTTTGGGCGATCTCTGCCATCCCAGCAAAAGCTGTTCTTTCATGGGCACTTCCAGTCAGAGGGCCATTATGTGGATTGCAAGCATCTAGTAATGCTCAGTGATACATACTTATTATCAGTATGTAAATAGATTTTTTTTTTCCTTTAAAATGGTTATGCTTCTTCACTTGCCAAGTTTGTTTCCTTGAGCATGGCTGTATTTATATTTAGCAAAATTAACAAGCAATGAAATAGGTGCTGAGGATGTTAATTATGTAATTATATGAGCAAAGATGGACCATGTAATGGGCGGAGAAGAAAAATGACAAAGACCTTACATGAAGAAATTAAATTCCACCTTAGTTTTTTGGTTAAGGTCCTTATTTTTACTGTGTTGCCAGTGGTCACTGGTGACCTCAAATGCAAGGGTGAAGGGATTTATTTCTTGTTTGTGTTTATTTAAGTATGCACAAGTGATATCTCTGATATATATTCACATTACTTATTCTTTTTTACAAGTAGATTAAAATGGGGGAGGCAGGATTCTCATCCAGGAAATCATCTGTTTGAAAAAGACTGTAAAGTGAAATTAAAGGGATCATATGAACTTTAGTGGTGTCTAAGTGGTTTCAGTTTGCACATTGTTAAAAATCATACAGTGTCCTTTGGTGCCCTTTTCATCTTGTGTATTTTAATAAAGATGACCAGTTAGTTTGAAAGGTTGATGTCAGTATCAGAATTGACTTCCGATCACCCTATCGCTTCACAATTCTTCATAAATCAGGAGCGCTTGAAAGTATATGCACATGTTTGTGGGGATTTTTCTTTTCCTCAGGAGAGATTCAATTCTTTATGCTAGAATTCTTATTGTGAGTTATTTTTATAATTGAATCAAAACTGTGTAGGCTGATACAGCCCCAAGTTACCTTTGTGATCTGAAAAATCCTCAAAATGGCCAAATAGAATAACTTTGTCACTTGTTTGTCATACCAGTTTTGACAATGGGTCATTCCATAGATGTCTAAAATGATCTTTAGCCACGTTTTATGAAGCCAGAACTGTAATCCAATAACAATTTTCTGGCTAAGTGCTTCTCAGTTGCCACTGGGGACTAACTGCATCACTGTTGCTGTTCTTAAAATGAGCTTAAGCTAAAAGGACACAAATTTCATATTTCTTTCCTTATTTTCTTGAGAGTAATCTAAGAAAATAATATTTTAAATAATTGCATTCTGGTTCCTGAGGGACATCAGCATAATTGCATTGAGGATACCTTTATTTTTTTATGCATTTATTTATTAACAAAGAAGTACATTCCATCTGTAAATGAAACGATTGGTCCAGTGGCACAAAACAATAAAGCAATAAAGCCTCTAGTTCATTAAATTGGAATATAGGGATTGAATTACTAATTCATGTTGGTTTAAATTTCATGTTATAAATTATAGGATTCTAAGATGTAAGGGAAAAATGTTCCCCATGATGCAGGCTACCTACAGTTCTAGCCAGGAAGGTTTATATAACACTCATTGGAGATGAAGGAAGGAGAAGTACTGAAAACAGACTGGCATGTTTCATATGGTACATTGGTGGGCACGTCACAGAAAGCACAACTGAAAAAACTCAAACACAAAAACCTCCCAAGCCCTTATTTAAACTGAGGATACTCTGGAGGGCTTGCTTTTAAATATGGATAATTTGAAATGCTGCTTTCTGAAGCTACAACATGAAGGTCAGGTAACAGAAGAAATGAACAGTGAGAGAAATGCTTCATAAACCTTAAGTGGTTTCATTTCATTCCTATGTTATCTCTCCTGTCATCCACCCTAGTGTTTTATTCAGTGTAATCTTGTATTGAAAACTTTCTTGTGAATTTCAATCTGCTATTAAATTCCCTCTATTCTGATCATTTTAGTTTGATTCCTGTGTTTAACGGTCTCTGGAGTTGCCTGTAGAAGCAAATATAAAACCCATATAAGACAGTATGTTCTCTTCAGTTATTGTGTTGACTGGATTCCTACTATGGGGACCTGGTCCTCTGATTTTGGAGATGAAAACTTTACTGGCTCTTATTTCAGCCTTCAAGACCACAGGCAAGTCACTTTCTGAGAACGTCATGTGCCTCAGTGCTACATTTCTCCAAAAGCTGTGTTTGTTTCCTTCTTGAGTAATAAGAAGTGTTTCACAAAGGCTGCCCTCAGATTTTCTGGAGAAATATTAGTTTATGTAAAACTGATAATTAATCTAAGCCACCTGTATGGCAATCTGTCATGAATGTTTGGGGATTGACAACTGATCTAGTGAATCTGAGATGATGTTTCCAGTGTTTCTACAATGGAGCCATGCTTGCTATGAACTTAAACTGCCTCTCCCCTTCATTCAAACCTTCTCTTCATCCTCTGTGGGCTTTTGTTTGGAAACCAAATAAACAGAGCAGGGTATTTTAGTTTTGTCTCTATTCTGTGCCAGATCTCACCTTTTACAGGTTTTTAAGGCAGCCACTAAAGTAAGTAGTTTAATATATCTATGAAATAGCATGTGACATGCTTATTTCACAATCTTTCTCAGGTGGAAGATGCAGTTATGATGGGTGTATTTGCCTGCTAGAAGTGTGGTATTTCTCTGTAGAAAACTTATTCAATTATTTGATCTACTCATTGATGTACTTTGAACCACTGTTAAATCTGATACACAAAATAAAAGATCAAGGTTCTTGCAGGTTATTGTTTCATGAGAAGGGAGATTTCGGTCTCTTCTGACCACGGGAGATTTCAGTCTCTTCTGATCACTGGAAGTGGTCTGCTCTACTGCACCTCAGAGTCAGGTGAAGGCTACGAGCCTTCAAGCGAGTCAGTGAGGCACTTTCATGAGTACCAGATCTCTGCTCAGAGCAAGGCCAACTTGGATCAGGTTCCTCAGGCCTGGTTCTCTCAAGGTTTGAACATCTTCAGAGGCAGGGATTGCACAGTCTTTCTGGCCTACCTGCTAGTATTTTATTTTCCTAATGGTGATTTTCTTTCTTTTTTTTTTTTTTTTTTTTTAAAAATTTTAACAATATTTACTTGCAGTATTCCATGTGGCAACTTGATGTCCATTATCTCTCGTCCTGTCACTTGTGCACCTCACAGAAGAGTCTGGCACTCTCTCAGTAGTGCAAGACTACTTCAGACTGTTCAAGATTGGCTGCAGTTGTTCTTGTTTTGGTGAACCTTCTCTATCTTGCAGACCTTCAGAATTTTCAAGAAAGAGTATTTTGCCTTTAGTAATTCCTTGGACCTTATTTTTAGCATTTTGTTGAACATCATCTAAAGTTGATTGAATGGGGGTAAACAAATTCTTGCACTTTTGTGTAAGAATCAGGTTTTCTATTTCAGGGTCTGTAATGTGGGCACATTTGGAATCTGTAGAGTATAATTTGGATTTGATAATCATATTCTCGAAAGCGGGTTTATGAAAGACAGTTGCGCCTTTGCAGGTCATACTTTTGCTACAGAAACTCATGACACTTTGAGTGCATTATCTCACCAAAGCTCCCTGTATTTCCCTTGAGGCAATGGCTAAACACCATAAACCTTGATTGTTTCCAAAGGCTCAGAGAGGCCCGGGGGTCCTGAGCTCTAGTTTATGCTGATTGTCCATAATGTATTTGAAGCTTATCTTTCTATACCTCATTGACTCAAGTATATAAGTGTTTGCATAATATGAAAACTGTAAATAGAAGAAAGGTGCCAATTATCAAATATGAACCAGATTTCAGGGTTATAAGACATTCACTTTTCATTACAGTTCTGGCCTTGCTATTCCTTAATCCTGCCAGGAGGATAATACTAGGAGGTTTTATGTATACTTGGCTGGACGAGATAATCTTTAAATAAGTTTAATTACTAACTATCTGGTTTGTTTGTGGTTGTTTTTTCTACTGTCCTCAAATGGGAGATAATCTGAGATTCAGAGAATTTACAGCACAGGTAAGTCACAGAACTGATTATATTCACATTTTTTTTACAAAAGTATTGGATTTATTGATGTGAAATTGACAACTGGCAGATCAGGAAAGCAAGGTCTAGGTAGTACTCTAGAAGTACTAGCAAAATGAGAGGTACTTAGTTGGAGAATACAGCACATAGCTGTATGTCATTCTAATGCTAACAGACCACTTCCAAGGCATAAAACCTATTTGTGAAATAAGTCATTTTCCCATATCAGCTTCCTCTTGAATCTCTTAATTGAAAAGACAAGATTCTGGGTCCGTAAGTCATCTCACATGCCAGATAGATAGAATTCAACCTATTGTTTCTTCAGATACAGTTTTGTCTGTGAATTCCCTTCTCTCTTCTGTGGATATGTACACCCCTACCTTCTCCAGTCAGCTGTCCTCTGTGATAGAGAAGTGTAAAAGTCTCTTCCCCTGCCTTCAGAACAAATAAGGGGGTGGATTTACTCTGTTATTTTAAAGGGGATGTTCCTCTACTTTGGGGATGAGTTACCTGAAAAAATGAAGGAAAGAGCTTGCATTTTTCTTTATTGTGTAGTAGATGCTCTTTGTCTGAAGTAAATTACTGAATTGTATACTTCAGAGGTGTGTCTGTGAAGAATAAGTAGCTGATCATATTAGAAGTTTGAGTTTATATGAAACAACGTGAGTTGATAGACAAATACAGCTTGAGATTTTTCTCTAACTTTCATTGATTCTTGCCAGCAGCATATTATCAGATTAGGAATATTTTACCATCAGAATAAATTACTGAAAATTTGTGCTGGACCCTGTGCTCCAAGGAACTTTTATTATCACCAGTCAGATGCAGCCCACCTGGGAAGACACTGTTGATAGCTGCTTATAATTATGTATATTAATCCTCTCATGAGTGTCACATGCAAGCCATATCTCCCATTATCTTTTCCCTTTCCTCACATCATCCTTCTTGTCCAACCAATTTGTGACTCTCTCCATTGCTCCTTTGAAGTGGGTTTGCTCTTTTCAGCTTCAGCACAGACATTTCTGCATATGCAGCTCCCAGCTGTGTTCCACAGGCCTATATTCCAGATGCCTGTGAGGACCAAACAAAGCATTACTGTCTATAGCACAAAGTATATGGGAACACATCTGGAAGAGGGAAATATCAACTGCCTGATAACAAGGAGGCTGCTGTGGATGAAGAACTGTTATAAAGAATTGTGGCTAGAGGAGAAATAAGCTGTCCATTTTAAGTTACTATTATTTTTTTTTCACTTTGCCCTGACAAATTAGGAGTTTTAAGCCTACTGCTGGGACATTAGTTATTTCTTGTCTGAGATATTGTATTTAGTATTGTACTAGGGTATTGTGGACAGGTTGTGAAGGGGCTCAGTGCTGAGGATTCAGTTTTGTAACAATGTAAGTGGACTCCCTTCCATCTCACATATTTTGCTTAGTGATCATTTGTTCTTTTACAGTGATCTGTTGGTGACAGGATGGAGTTCAGTTTTGGCAGATAAGGTTCAGAATTGGAGACTCAGTTTCTCAAGTACACGAGATCTGCACGCCTTTGCCATCCCTCAGCCTGCCTCTGTGCTGTCTGCTCTTCCTCTGGGCCACATACACAGTGTGAGCCCTTCAGATCTGTGGGACTGTAAGGGAGATGGGGTGTTTGTCTCACAAACACTGTCACAGATTACATGCCAGCCATGTCTGTGTTAGGCTTCTGACTTCCATTAATCCAGATAGGGTCCTCTTTTGACCCTCACATCACTTTGCACGGCAGCTTTCAGGGCATCAGAATTGTTACTCAGGTGATGGGACTTGGCCTCAAAATACACATAAAGCACATACACGTGAAGCACATGTACATGAAGCACGTAAAATAAGAATGTTGGCAGCTAAGAATAAAAAATTAAAGTATGGAGAGGATATTGCAAGCATTGCTTTAGAATGAGGGTAAAATTGCTTTCCAGACTGAGTGGCCAACATTAGGTTAAGAAGGAAATTTTAAAAGTTTAACTTGATATACATGCAAGAACAGTTCTTAAAAACTTAGAAGAATAAATAAATTTGTGCCATAGCACACCTAAACCAGATTGTTTCAGCACACCTAAAACAGGTTGCATCTTCTTTTGTGTTGAGAATAACATCGTAATATTCAGGATTTTTTTTTTTTTTTTTTTTGAGAATCTTAATGATAAAACACTGTTCTACACACTCGGTTTTTATAAAGCCTGGATTTGGAAGGGATGTGGGCCAGTGGATGTCCTTTCTTCTATGGTGGTACTGGGGGTGTTGCAGTTCTAGTTTTAGCTTCAGCCCCTTATAAATCATACTAGTGTACTCTTGTTCAACCAAAAAGCAGACATTCCATTTGTACTATTTAAGCACACTGGACAACTGTCAGTAAAGCAGACAATAGCAGCTTTCTCTTACTCACATTTTTAAAAACATATTTGATAGCCTTAGTATTATAGTCAGGAAAGGCAGCCCTCTAGTTCTATCATTTCTATTAAATGCTACTGCTTTAAACTAACTGGCAGTAGACCTTTTTTCTACTCACCAAGCAGTTTACTAATTCAGATAACTCCTCAGTCATCAAGGGCTCCTTCTTTGGTCACATCACAATCACTGTGACAGTTCCAGGTAAGAGTATTTGGCAGTGATAGCTCAAGGGTTCATTTTTCTCAAAACATTTACTTTACCTGACATATCTTTCCTGGGTGCCACAGTGATTAGTCATCTGAATATTATTTAAAGGAAGCTGAGAAATGCTATTCTCTCCATATAAGAAACAGCTATGGGGTGTATAATAAAAATAAATAAATAATTTCAACCCCTCAGCACTGAAGGAGACATGCTAGGGGAGAATTCAAATAAGTTGCACAAGAAGCAAAACACTGTGTAAAAGAGTGTGGACGTGTGTATCCTAGGTAAGGTGGAGAATATTTACTGCCGTCAAGACAGACTGAAAATTCTCACTTATAAACTACTGTATACAAGATTTTTTTAAAAAATATTTTTAATCTTCACAGACTTTAACTCTTTGGGTTGATATTTTCTATGTTGGGCTTCCTCCTCGGGCAAAACATTTGGAATGAGTATGATCAAAACGGTTTGGCTGTTTCTGGAAAGGGAGTAAGTATTGCTCTGTATAACATTTTGAGCACTTCCTCCCCTTGAATTGTATCTTTCTTTTGTTATTACACAGTACCATCAAAATCTACTTCAAAGTGTGATCTGCTTTCCTTGAAGTACTGGTTCCTGTTGACAAAGATGCTATTGTTGCTTTATTTCATGAGCTGAAATGGTAGAGGTCTGTACAGTGACTCTAAATATTGCCAGTGATGATACTGAGCCATGGGCTCATCAGTGGGATTCCATGCTATGGCATTTGTGGAGAGCTGGATAGCTCTGAATTTCTAGAAACCTGGTAATTTACAAATAAAAGATGAGATTACAACTTGAGAGTTTAAAATCAGGGTGAAAACTACAGGATAAAGCATGGACAGCACTCACATAATGAGCAGTTCAAATATTTTGTTGAAATATTTCAAATCCAATATTTTTTTTTTCTCTTCCATTAAGCATGTGCCTTCAGGGCCTTTTTATTGCATGCTTTTCAAAACTTGCTCCAGAGACAGAATTATTAATTTCCTCCTAGGTTTCTATATAGCACTCAACACTACAGTGCTTCAGAAACCATTAATGAAGTTATTTTCACAACACCCCAGTGAAATGAGGAGGAATTATTGTCCTCATTTGACAGATGGAGACTGGGACACAGTAATTCAAGGTTGAAAGTACCTACTAATTTGGGAACCCGGTCTGAGACATCCTGCTCCAGTCTTTTTCAGAATATCTAACATGAGATAGTAAGCTGAAAGCACAGCTCCCTGTAACTTCAGCTGCATTTGTGAGTGATCAGCACTTTGAGCAAGGTAAAACCCAGGTTTCAAGTCAGGCATGGAGCACATGAGGAACATACAATTGATAGATGACCTTGTGTGAAAAGCTAGGTTTTAAGAAACGTGTCCTGTGTTTCATATACTGTCTTGTAAGCAGGTGTAGACTCCAAACTCTTCAGGGCAACTTTTGAACTACCTTAAGTAGGAGACTTTTTTTTTCTTTGTTTCTGCATTCCTCACTCATTACACAACTCTGAACCTCAGCAGTGCAGGGGGCAGCCCTTCTCGTCCTCAGGCAGCAGCCTCCTGCCCTGCATTGATTCATCCCACAGACAAGTCCATGCCATGCATTGCATGGAACGGTGACCTAGTGGAAAACTCAGTTTATGGTTAAATTACTAAGTCGTATGATGTGTTTACCAAATGCCAGACCCTTGTCCTGTCCTAGATCATAAACAACTAAAGTCTGAGGTATATCAATGGACAGAACTAGAGAGTATTAATGTGATGGTGAGTATACTGGCCTAAAATAGCTCTGGATATGTTTGTAGGCAGAAATAGTTTGAACAGTGATGATTACTGCTTAAACTGTACTAATTTCCTCTCATTCCATATCTCTTGTCCCTTGTTTTATACCTAGATCCCAAACAATGTAGGGTAGACACTACTATGTTTTGCTTTTATAGAACTTAGTTGTGATGGTTTGACTCTGGCTAAATGCCAGGTATCCACCAAGTCGCTCTATCACTTCCCCCCCCTTCCCTTTGTTTTCTCAACAGGGTAAAGAGGGGAAAGAAGATAAACGAACCCTTGTGGGTGAAACAAAAGCAGTTTTAATATAAGCAAAGCAAAGCGAAAGTCCACGCGCGGAAGCAAAAGCAAACAGATTTATTCTCTACTTCCCATGAAGAGGCGATGTCGGGCCTTCTCAGGAAGCAGGGCTCCAATACGCGTAGTAGTTGCCTCGGAGGACCAAGGGTGACCCCACCCCCTTCCTCCTTTCTCCCAGCTTTATACTGAGCAGACGTCATATGGTATGGAATATCCCTTTGGTCGGTTTGGGTCAGCTGTCCTGGCTGTGTCCCCTCCCAAGATCTTGCCCACCCCGTCCCACTGGGGAAAATATCAGAAAGAGCCTTGGTGCTGTGTAAGCACTGCTCAGCAGGAGCCACAACACCAGGGTGCTATCAACACCCTGCAGCTCCCAGCATAAACCACAGCACCATGAGGGCTGCTATAGGGGAAAACCGATTCCAGTTCAGCCAGACCCAATACATTAGTATACTGTGATCTTGATCAAGGGACCTCAGCTGCTCTGATAGAGTCCCTCTTCGCTCACATTATTCATGTTATCATGTGAAAAAAAATGAGTCTCTCATCTGCCTAATTGAAATATTTGCTATATGGACTGTCCTTTGTGGACCTCAGAAGTGGTGATCACTGACAGTTTGCTATGTGTATTGTCCACCTAGAATGTTGTAGGGACAATAGCAATTTGTTCACTAACTTTTGTTTCTCTTAAGTGAATTTAATGTGTTTTATACTTTTCAATTTACTAAAGTGCTAGTAGTTTATTAAAATAGAACATTAAATTGACCTGTATACCTGTATCACAGGACTGTTGTGAAGATTAATAATTAGATAATGTTTGTAAAGCACTTTTTATAAGTGAAAAGTGCTATAAAGTGCTAAGTATTGTTATTGCAGCATGATAGAGATCACAAAACACAAGTGAATTAGCTCTAGGTTTAATCCTTATAAGGCAAAGCATACCAGGGGCAAAATAACATTACAGTTATTTTTCTTACATCCAGCACTTCATTAACTACCACATAGGGTTATATAACTCTGTGAGAGTCTAACTTAGTAACGTTTATAATCATAGCAGGAAAAGTTCTCACGGGTTTTGCAGGCAAGACTTGTATGTACAGCCTTTAAGGTCACACAGAGTTCCTCCAGCTATGCAGCATTAGTTCCTCCAGTTGCATCTAGGGACATCACTGCCCACTTTGGCTCTCTCCAAGTTAACCCCTATCACAGGAATGCCACTGTCTAGGTTAGATAATGCATGTCACTATATACAGGTCTTCACTACATGTAAAGTGACATAATGCCACTGAACGAATACAGACACCTATAATTTCTCAGGATTTTACTATGCTTTCTCTCACCAGCTCTTTTACACAGTCTCAGTCACTCCTTAATCTCTGCTTTTCCTCTAAATTTTTACTGAAGATGTGAGAAAGAAACACCCCAGCAAATCCATCGCTTGTTTTCTGGCTCCAGTCAAGTCTTTAACAGCTTTGAGAAAGTCAGTCAGCACTTTCTTTCCTCTTTAATTCTCACTTATTGCTTATCTTGCTGCAGGTGGCCTATTGCTACTGCTGCAATCATTGCTTTTCCTGAGGATGCCATAAACACAGAATATTTTCTCAAGTCCAATTCTGGTGCTGCCTGTTTTCTGCCCCATCCTCTGTGGGATGGTCTTGAACCAAAACCTTGAGAAGTAGCATTTGTTACTTGGTATAGCTACCTGCTGTTTTCTGAAAAGAGGAATGTGAAGTAGCCTTCTCAAAGAAGTGGTGTGATGAAACTTTGGAAGACAGTCTATTAAGAAAAATCATGTGCCTCTTTCAATTGGATTTAACATCTCCTAGGCTACTTGATGATTTTTTTTTTTTTTTTTTTTTTTTTTTTGTAGGGTAGGGTGTTTCGTGTTTGTGTTCCCCCTTTCCTCCCTTCCTTCTATAGGAACTGTCAGTAGACAGCTTCTTAAATCCTGGCTGCTAGTGTGTGGACTGACTCTACAATTCCCTCTTAATTTTACACTAGACACCCTAGTCTGACTGAAGCATTCCTCTATCTCATCTTTTTAAAAAAAATCCAACCAAACAAAAAACCCCACCAAAAAAACCCAAAATGTGCACCAAGGCACCATGTGCTCCACTACAGTTCACATCAAAACTACTGTGGTGAGTTTAGAGCATTTGTTTGCTTCTGAAATCTGCAAAATGTGGGTTAAAATGTCAGGTCTTACATGGTGAGTGGTAAGGAGTAACCAGTTACCTTGAGCACCAGGTACACAAGCCTCAGGGGAACAATTTCTGGACACCTCAGACAGGTGTTTGTCAGGATCTAATTGCAGCTCATGGAGCTGGAGCAAGTCTGCAAAATACCTGTGCTTGGAGAGACCTGCAGTCAACAGAGCTTATAAGAACCTGACTTCTTATCCACGTTGTCTTTAGACATCCTTGATATACCCTGCTTCAGGCAGTCTCAGAAAGGTGACGTTGGGGTCCTCTGTAGGAAGGACTCCATCTGCTTTCATGTCCAGATGCTGGCTGTGGCACATACAGTTACTATGTGGGCTAGAACAAATGGAGGCTGGAGAAAGCCACAGCCCTGTCATCTGCCCTGGTCCACAATCACATTCACGTATACAAGGCAGGTAGCTGAGATTGTCCGAGGGACTTGCTCCTGAGGTACCCATGTTGGCCCTTCTGTGGGAATCAAAGTAGCAGAGGTGAACTTCATCCTAAGCATGGGCCAGTGCCTCTTGTGCATACTGGTACTGGTAACTTTGGGAAGTAGATAGGAGAGGTGCTGGAACGAAAATGTAGATGAACAGGCGGAAGATTTGATTTAGGGACCTAGTGATATATTTCTATTATACTTGTGGGTTGCGCAGTGATAGAATTTCTGTGTGGGTAACGCAATGAAGAGAGGGAACTGTAACTCTGTAAAGGCAAGGGAAGCTCCACTTTACCCAAATTGGAACCAGCTGATTCCAAAAACCAACAGGGTGGGGAGGAAATTATTTATAGTCAAGCCAGCAAAGGGAGGATTATTTATAGCCAAACCTGGAAGCAAGGCGACAGGTGGTGAGGAGCACTTAGGTCAGACAAAGACATCTGCTAGGAATGTCAGCAATACAAAGGTAACCCTGTATCCAGTAGTAAATGATAGGACAGAAATTACAGCTGACCTGGAGGAAGAAGGTTGCAGAGGCATATTTGAGGGAAGTAACGATGTGTCAGACAAAGAAATTAACTAAAAATAGGCATGCTGCCAAAAATAAAATCTATATACCAGTGAGAGACTTAAAGTCAAAAGTAGGTGAACTGGGTGCCTGGGGATGGAAGAGGACTGACCTTCATGAAGTAAGTGCAACTCAAACAGTTGATACAAATGCAATACTGTAGTACATAATTATTAGCTGGATAGATCAGATGCTGGACTATTTCAGTGCATGGCTATAAGAAATATAGAACAGACTAACCATGAGGGTGGGGTGCAGCTTTCTGCAGTCTAACCAGCTAATATTTCTGAATGAGAAGGTATACAATAACTTGACAGGGAACTGATATTCTTCTAGTGCAGTGTTTTTAAATGTTTCAGGAATATCATAAGCTTTGTGTAAGTTCTTTGGTGTGAAGTTATTTTTAAATCAGAAGAATTCACAAAAAATAATGGTAGGTTTATATTGCCTGTTGCCTGCTCAATGAAATGGTGTTGAAGACATTCTTGTTCTCACTAATGTTGCTTGCCCTTACTCTGGCATTATACAATGTAGACAGAAATGCATAGAGACCTTGAGTGTAAGGAAGGGTTAGTGTAAATGAAAATTTTCCCTGCCTGTGTAGTTGTGAGGAATATCGAAGAGGTAGCATTTGTCCCTCTATAAAATGGTTGTATCGGAAAACAGAGCAACGTCAAAAGAACCAGTTTCTTGACAATTCGGATGATTACACTGAAGATTATCTAGTTCTTCAGACAGGCACAAATGGAGAGTTCTCAGCCATACATTAACTGCCTTAAGGTATCTGTCTGTACTTAATGGCCACAATATAATTAGGTTTCATGTCTTTGGGAGAGAGACTACAATAGCCTCTGTGGTTCAACACTGGGAATCCACCACTGGACTGTTTAAACTATTCTGAAATGTGCTTTGGGATGTTTGCAGTGTCTAAAGAAAATTCGATGGGCTAGGAATATCTCTCATGCTACCTTGTGTTCTGGTCATTTTCTATTTTAAAAAGAAATTAATGAAGAAATGTAAAGTTAGAAACAGGTGAAACCTAGAGATAGTCAAAGAAAGACATTACTCTTGGAGAGACTTGGATTTTTAATTCAAACTGGGAAAAAGTGCAAAATTAGGGCTCTAAAAAGGAGATGACTTTTTGAGACAGGAAAGGAAATGACTTGATAAGCAAGAAATACAGAACTGGTCAAATGAAATTTCATGCATCTCATAATTAGCATATAGAACTCATTGCCATAAGAGATCATGGGAACCAAGCACTTAAGAGGATTGAAAAAGATCAGACATTCATGTGGGTAATCAGAGAATCCAAATCACATTGAATAGAATAAAAACATTAATAAAGATGTAAAACTTCATGCCTGTGGGCAGGAGCCAAATACATGTGGATGGGGTTCTAAGGAAACTCCATGCTTGAGGTGATTATTCCATAATTTTCCCCTTGGAGATTTTTTGCTTTCCTTTGTAGCAATAGGTACTGATGCAGTTGAGGATCTGCTGAGGAACTCTGTGTTCTCTTGCATTTGTGCTTTTGTGGGATGGGAGAAGAGACTGCCACGAGAACATGCTCCTCTTTGGTGCTTCTCAGGAGGAAGTAACTTTTGGACAATTCTAGAGAAGACAAGCAAAGTAACCTTGCTGTAATTGTCATCAGGGCCTGGCTCCTCAGCTGTGTGGAAGAAAGACCTGGTCAAGTTATCCTTAGTTCTCAGCCCCCCATGGCTGAGCCTGGAGTGAATTCTTTGCAATACAGAGTCCTAGATGGATTTCTGCAAATCCATTGTATTTTCGCCCCCATCTTCTCCTTCAGAGAAAACATCATTTGAAGTACATAAATACAATATTATACGTACCCAAATGCAATGGTTCCTCATATATAATCTGCCTCACGCCAGCACTCTGCAGGTCACAGGTCGCAAGTGGTCTGTAAGTGGCAGTGCATGTTAGGTCTGTTGCCTGGGGGTCTCAATGCAGCCCCCAGCCTGCTGGGTGACCCAGCACAGCAGATGTGCTTTCCACCCCTGCCCTCCATCAAGTTGGGACTGCATCTAGCCACATGGTGGTCTGCTCCCCTGACGGCTGTTCTGCATGATGCGATAGAAGACTTCGGGAATCGCTTTCCCAGATTGAAGCGAGAGAATCTTACCAGTTAAAAATGGCAGTAGACTGCTGCTAATGTTTTATCATTTCTAAAGGTAATACATTTAATCCTGTGTTTCACTGTTGCTTGACCCTATGGCTGCTACAGCCACTTCCAGGCACTGAATTAATCTCAAAGGAAATATGGGCAAAAAAGCACAGTGGTCACACTGTATTTATTATGAATCTGAGAAAGAAGACTGCTTCAACACTGTCTCCTTTTCATATTTCGTATCTCTAAAAGTAGCCAGTTAATTACATTCCATGGTTACTGCTATTGTAATGTGTGCTTATTTGAAGTGCAAAGATAATCATCGATTGTACACTCTTGACTACACTATTAATGGTTTCAATACCCACATTGTGTTTACATTTTGCTTTATAACTAACACTTAGCTATTGTGGTTTTAACATGTAGTAATTCAGTGAATACTGTCTCCATGTAATGCCCTTGCCATTTCATTCTGCGGTATTAAGTGTTGTTTTTCTAGGAAGGTCTTGAAATGTGGGGCATTATGTATGAGTTATGCTAATTTGTTAGGGCAATGAATACATTAATTTCATTAGTAAATGGCCTCAAAGCAATAATTACCAGTGTAGGTGTGTCAGAAATGATCATGTTCAGTTTTGCCAGTTAATTATTAAGATTTTGTTCTAAGGGACCCAGATTTGACATCCAGATTCAGTTTAGCCATAAATAAAAGTCTGAAGTATATCAGGCTGAAGAAATCTAGCCAAGAACTTGTTTTGCTCTTAGAAATTTCTACATTTTGTCTAATTGTTACTGCCAATAAGATGCCAAAATAATTAGTGTCAGTGATATGAGGTTTATACTATACCTCCCAAAAAGGCGCATCATAACGAAAATAGCAATCGCACTTTCTCATTCCTCTCATCTCGCCTTATGTTACAGAATGCTGAATTATTCAATGGTAGTATTACTTGCTAGCGCAGTATTAAATTTGAAATGGCTGCAGTTTATCGTTAAAGCTGAGGGGTGTTTTTTAATGGAGTTTACTTCTAATGGCCTAATTAGGTTTCTAAGTTATATCCATGCACTACTTGAACTTTACATTGCTAACACTGTAAAGGAGACAAATGAAGGCACCTGTGTGCCTGGATTACTTTCCATAGATGTGACCCTATTTTTAATTACAGTGGACCTGTTGAGAGCACCTAATAAACCACTGTTCAGTAATAATATGCTTTTTAGGTGCCTTACAACTGTATTTTTTTCCAAGGGAAACTTGGAAAATTGTGTACTTGAGCTAAGATACATTTCTCAATTATTAAAATGGCAGCAAATAAGAATTCTCCAATGTTTCATTTTTGTGGCCTTCTTTGTAAAATTGAGACGTAGAGGGACAGAGACCCTCTGTTCTCATCACTGAAGTTACTTATAGCTTCTTTCAAAACATATTTTATATTTTAAATTGCAAGGTGGAACTTTTCAGATCAATACTGAATAATGCTAGAAAATATAAGACTGTTAGCTGTTTACTGTCTCTTTTCAGATACATCATCAAACGTGCTGCACTACTCAGTTGTATCATAGGAAAATGCACCATGTATGGAAGCAAAGGACATATAGGGCTCCCTACGTTTCCCATCAGTGGACACGGATAACAGCTGGTCACAGCAGTTATTTCAGGTCTGAAATATATTTTATGTTGAGTGCAGGACTTCAGCCAAGCTCTTAAGATTTAGAGTGAGGCCATCAGTAGTCCAGTCCAGTAAGTATATACTCTGCAGAGTTTGCTCCCTGACCTTATTTCATAATCCCAAGCAGAGTCAGTGAATAATGATATTACGTCCAGCTTCTTAGATTTACAAAGAGTGGTTTTCTAATTGTGGCTTTCTTCTTTTGCATGATTGATAACTTTCCATTAATTAAGCTGATACTCAGTTTGCCTTGGGACAGATATAAACAAATGCAACTGATCTCACAGTGAGTTTTGGCATGTATGTGGGCAGCCCAGTTACTTTACCTTCTTTCTGGTCAAGCTCCCGAGAGACCTAACCATGCAAGGAAAAACAGGCAGCGTAGCCATTTCTCTTGCTGGATAGCTTTTATTCTGGGCTGCTTCTTTGCTGCTTCAGTATTTGTTTATGGACTCAGGAGCCAAGGGAATGAGATCCTTTCTGTCTCAGGTTGTGCCCTTTTCCCAAGATACTGGGAGGAAAATGAGTCTTCCTTGTGTTTGTTAGCCAATTAAGTGAAATGTATTGACAGTATTAAAACAAATCTAGAGTGGCACAAATCTATCAGAGTAATTCAGGAATGCTGTTCACCATAGAGATTCTGGAATATGTACAAAATGTAGGCAAAATGCCTTCTTAAATTTTATTCCCAAAAGATAAATCCCCTGGGAAATCAAATTTTGTAAAAACCTGTCAGTAGCAAAGAATTTTTTTTCTTCCCATGATCAAACATCCTAGTCTTTCGGGGAATAGGTTGCCAACAAATCTGTTACTTACCTGCGTATTTTTTGCCATTAGTATAAGTTTAAGCATTTAAGGATTGATTTAATATTTATGGCATAGTTTAATAAAAGTTTAGTGATGTAAGGGAGCTGGTTGCAAAGATGTGCCCCACAAGAAACTCATTTACTTACAGAATCAAATGCTAAGTAAAATAAACAGCTTGGCTTTCTACTGACATTTTATAGCCACCTTAAGGGAAAGGTGGGGAGGGGGGTTGTGTTGCCATGTGGGTTTAATTCATGAACTTCCACTCAGAGTGCTCAAAGGCAATACGGTAGTTGAGCCAACTTTCTCTGTTAAATCACAAAAAGAGAGATTTTTTTTCCAAATACAGGGGATCAACTGCAGCTGCAAAGAGGAAATTTAGAATTATCATCATACCAGTATCAGAAGGTCCTTTATATTTATAGCTTCATAAAAGTTCACAGCTAGAGTATTTGCTGCCAACTCATAAAAGAACTAATGAAAATTTCTGCAGACTTTTTTTCGTGGACAGTGATTTCTTAATCCCCTAAATCCTGATGAATTCTTATATTCAAAACATTTGTAAAAGAGGAGGGAAAAGGACTTCTTGTTGCTTTAATAGTGTAGCTCACACTTAAACTCGCTATGGGACAAACTGTGCTACAGTTTTATTTGGGTAATATTGCCATACTCCAAGTGTACCCATTAACACCAAGAAGACTGTGACAGTACTGTTCAATGTAAAACAAAAAAAGTTACAACCTTATGTTGCCTTTGTGAAGGTAAATTGCTATATTGTTTGGAAAAACTTTAGAATTTGATTTATAATCGTAACGATTATTGCTTCAACGTTTAAAAAAAACTGTAATTAAGCAATAAGTTTCTTTCAGATAACTAGTATTTGGCAGTAATGAAAACCTTGTGTTTTAATGTACCTCAAAGGGTGTTGTAACTTGGTAATTCACAGGTTCTTCAAGCTTTTGTGACTAAAAGCAGAAAGGAATGTAAATAAAAGAAGCTAAACCCATGAAAATTAGATCATTTTTTTTTCTCTAGCTGCTGTGGAAAACCATTCCTAAAAGAAAAGCTAGTGATAGTAATGAGTTAGGTGAATATTTATCAATTCTGAGGTTAATACAGGTTTTGGTGATTCTTCTAGTTACTGTTCATCTCCCCCTCCACCCTTTCCACTTGTTGTGTTTATAATGTCAATAATGCTCTACATTTGTCAATTCTACGTTATTGCTCAGTTCCTTCTTCCCTGCAACTTCATCTAGTTGGAGAGAGCCTCTCCCAAGAATAGCATATATTTTTTAAGTTTCATACTTAAACCTGAAAGTATCTTTGAAATCATGTAGTGAGAAATGTTCTGGATTGTAATAATAGAAGGGTGTCACTTGGTGCCACCAGAATAGAAGGAGTGTTTCAAAACCAGACTGTTTTCAACCTTATTGCTGTAACAGGATTTACCTCTTTGAAAGAGGAGCTTCCTTAGTCAAAGGAGCTAAACTGAAGTCATAATATCAGTCTAGTTTTATATTTAAATATACATTCCTTTAGAAGTAAAGTGACTTGCATAGGTGTGGCGCTCATAAATAGGAGAAAATCTCAACAGATTATAAAACTCTGTAAAGAGCAGAATCGTTTAGGCACTTGTAAGTGGAAGGAAGGAGTGCCCTTTGTAAATGGAATGAGGAGAGGAAAAGAGTAGAAAGTGTTGGGGGGAAAAAGCTCCATTATTTTCAGCATCCTAGTTCTTCAGCTTTCTGAGTTTGTGAATAAAGGCAGTGTCTATATTCATTTCATCTCTGTAGTTGTGAAAACTTGTGAGATAACTGGCTATTTTTTTTCTACCAAAGAGTAATAGTGCAGTGCAAAATGACCTCTTTCATAGATCTGTCCAAGAGGCGCACCTAAGAGAGTTGAGCTGTTCAGGCTGTCCTCTCAGCCCAAGCCATTTTTTCATTTTGCATGCAGTGTGCCTGAAGCTGTGAAGCTATTTGTTGAACTAGGGTGTGTTACTGTTTGACTGAGAGGAAGACAAATGTTCCATATTATCCTTAATTTCCATATAATTGTTTTTATCTTTGTTTTATAATAAATGTATAAAAGTGCCCTGAGGGTACCTTTTGGTTTGGTATTGTAGGTGTCTCATTTAGAGTCCAAGCAGGATGGAAATATTCAGATCTGCTTTTTCTTCCTCTCACCTGAATGGTTGACAAGATGCACTCCAAAAATAAAATATTCAACAATTCTCACTGCAAAACTCTACTTATACGTGTGAAAGTACGTGAGGCTGTGTTTCCCATCCATCTCATTCAGGATGTGTTTATCAAATCGGATTAGGACAAGTGACAGCTTTGGCTGGAGAGATGTGCTCCTGCCAACTCCAGAAAACATTTAGCTATTGCTAGGGGATCTTAGCTCCAAGGTAAAAGGAACTGGGGAGTGAATGAAGAAGGAATATCTTACCTGCGACTCCCCACTGCTTCCTGTCTTGCATCTTGACTGCATGTTTATTCAAAGAGGCTGAACAAGTAGTCTTACATAAAGAAAATTACAATCTTCAGAACTTCTAAAGGGTCAAGATTTATGAGAAAACATACAGGAGTATAGTATGGAGTCCTTTCAGTCTGGCACTCTACATAGGTGTTTTATGCCCAGTTAATGACAGCTTGTCTCACTTAGTTCCTAATGGCCAACTGCCTGCAGCCTTCACTCTCGGACTCTTTAATTCATAGTGGCATTTTCAGCTGTGTCTTGGTTTAGGAGTGGCTACTTCTGGATGCTGCCCCATCTGTACACCTGAACTTCACTCACACAGAACTAGTAAGGTGAGGTACTGCCTTGGGCGTACCCAACCAAAGAGCACATTTCAACACAATTCCTCCATACCAGTCTAATGGCAGGGAGTTAGACAATTAACAGAGCATAAACTGATAAGGGGGTGAAAGAAGGTCCTGGAGCGTTTTTCTGTTAGATTATGTAGAAGTTAGAATAATGAAAACCTCTCTGCAGAATTTAATAAAACTTTATAATCCCACTGTAAAACATCTGTGAGATACCATAGAACACCTTTAGAAAGTGTAGCATTGTATAATATAAGGGTATTCTTGTTTGGTTTTGATGGGAGGTGATACAGTTGCTGAAATTAGTGGGGTGGGAGGGTTGTCTGTGCATGCCTGACAGAACAGAGAAATATGGAAACTTTGGATAGTTCTTTCATAAGTTGTTTTCAAGCCTGAAATAGAGCCTAGTCTTCAGGGGGAAAACAAGCATCCTGATTTCACCAGATGTTAATGTTTAGTTCCATGGTCCCTTTAATAATAAGCCCAGTGAACAGGGAAAAGTCATATGAATACATTTTTTGACATTTTGTTTATTAGCATTTTATCTAGGCTAGTAGTAAATGAATAGACTTGTCAGCAGAAATCTCTTGGTGAAGCAAATAAAGAATCTTAATAGGCAGAGAGAACAGAACTAACGGCAAATTGCTCACAAAGAGCTCTAATTTATTGGTTTCTTTTTCATGAAGATTCTGTTCTGGATTCTAGCTTTGCCAGAAGAAACAGCTGAATGATGACATGGATTCTCAGAGAGAAACTGTGCTGTGTGGTAGGAAAGGGGAAGACTTGAGGAAAGAGTTTCTTTCTTTTAACACTTTCTTCAAAATACTTCATACCACACAGTGAAAAGTTTTCTTAGCTTGATCTGTTTGTTTCAGTGAACTGGCCAAGTCTGCATTTATAGAAGTGCTGCGATGTCTGATTCTTCTTGTAAGCGACTGACTGCAGTAAAAGAACAAATGGGGTCTTCTCCGGGTGCAAATGATGCAGAGCCCTGTGTTCAGGATATGACCTTCATGTGACTTCTGGCTTGCTGTACACACCTGTACCCAGTAATACTACTGGCACACTGCTCTTGGAGCCAGTAAAGTTACTGAGAGGTATGGCACTGCCTCATTCCCTCCCCTCACCCTAGTTAGGCCAGCCTCTTCTCCCAAACAAGGGAAGAAGCTGCAAATTCCCGGGTTAAAATTATGAAATTTGTTTGGAGTGTGCCTAGTGACAAGCTAGACATTTTCCGTTTTGTTACTGACTGTGCAGTCAACAGCAATCACAAATGTAGAACATACAGCTGAATAAAGTTGTATAATGAATAGAAATAAGTATTGTCTACACCACTTTACTCCCGGATCCATTAATGCAACAGAGACTGTGTCTGTAGGACTCTTCAGCCAGGTGGGCACAAGGAGGTGTCAAGTGTCATGGTGCATTAGAGGTAGCTGTGGACTCTTTCTCAACA
Source organism: Athene noctua (assembly GCF_965140245.1). Lineage (NCBI taxonomy): Eukaryota > Metazoa > Chordata > Aves > Strigiformes > Strigidae > Athene > Athene noctua. The sequence continues at coordinate 17,619,500 of NC_134041.1, read as the reverse complement.
CAAGTCATTATTTGCTAAAACTTTTCTGACCCAACCCTTCAGTTTTATGTTGGTGGTATCGGAGAAAGTGCTGTGTTTTCAAAAAAGTAATTGCTGAGTGACCTCATAGGGCAAGTTCATCCTCTTATTCCTTCCCTTGCCTTGGACAAGCAGAAAGGCGCAGAATGTAATGATGCATCCTTAAAAGTGCTTGAAGTCATGATGGAAAAAGGTGGAGAGGTAGGGGGTGAAGTAGAATGAGACAGGTCAAGTAATTTTAGGGAAATAATTTATTTATTTGATTAATTAAATTTCCTTTTCCAGTGCTGAACTCATTCTCTGAGCCACTATCATTGTCACCTGCCCTTGTCAGAATGTCATTCTGAAGTCTATAAAAAAAACCCAAAACAAAACCAAAAAACCAAACAAACTCAAGGTAGAGAAAAATGCTGAAACATGGCAATCTAGAAGTTGTAATATTTTTAAGTTGGTACTTTATTGGTATTTTAATTTATTGCTCTATTGGAAGCATTCCTGGCTTTCAGGTGGAAGGAAGAGTAAAAGAACATATTAAGCCATGTAAAGGTAGTAAGACAGTAGAACTGGTTTGATTATGTAGACTAACTGCATGTTGTTTGTTTTTCTTTCTTCTCTAACTATGTTCCTAAAATGAATTCCTTCCATAAATCCAGTACAATAACTTCTGTTCCAATAAAAGCTTGTCAGGCTTTCTTTCCTGATGGAGAAACAACCTTAGAAAACAAAACAACTGTTGTAGCAACTCGGGAAATGTACTTGTAGTTTCTCCTGCATTTCAGGTTTTCTTTGTCTCAGACTGACAGAAGAAAGACAAGACTCCAAGAATGCCATTTAACAAGGCTGTAACTTTACATAATGTGTCAAGGAACTATCTGACAATAATTCATCCAGCCCTGGTCATTCATCCTATTGTAATCCACTTTGCAAAGGGCCACTGTCAACACTCTACTCCATTAACTAGGTGCAGCAACCATTGCTGAGACTTCACTGCTCTCCCCTCATGCAAGGCAGGGGGAATTGACTCCTCACTGTTCAGGAGATTCAGAGCTTCAACCCATTCTTCTCCAACTCATTTTATTAGTAAGTACTTTCTCCTATGCAACAGCATTTCTGGCTTTCTAAATGGACAAGAAGCCCTTTTGAAAAATTCTCCACAAACAGGAATTTGCTGAATTGCAACTCTCCCTCTGTCATCCCATGAAGAGGAAAGAAAAAGGACAAAAATAAAATGTTTGTTACATTTTCTCACCATGAAGATTCTTCTCTTCTCATGTCCACAGAGCCTGTGTGATGTGTAAGCTTACTATGCTAAAGCTGTTGTAATTTTTTTAGGAGTCAGTTTTCTGGATGGAAACTGGAGGCAGGAGGAAAGTTTATAAGGCCTTTTGATTTAGTGGGGGCAGGTGGGAGGAATGGGGAAAGGAAGGGGAAATAAGACTCAACATCTACAACACTGTTTAGTCAGAAACTCCTGACACAAGCTCCTCTGTTAGGCCATAAGACGAGAACAAAGTTCTGGTACCTTATATTACCAGTTTTGAAGGAACCAAAAACTTTTCCAGCTTGGACAAAGAAAAAAAACCTTTGTCTTTCAGGCTGCCAACAGTGGCTTCTAACTTACTAGATGCCCTTGCATACAACTTTATAGGCTGGATAGCTTGCAAACACTGGTTTGGTGTTTTTTTCTGAATGGGGCATTAGTTTATGAAAGTTAACATTAAAGGCAGCCTTATTTTTGCACATTAAAGTCAAATTAATTTCATACCACTCAAAGAATAGGGTGGCAAAACATATAGTTCATTTCAATAAACCAATCTCAAAAGATTTTTAATTTAAAGTATAATTTTATACCCACCTATTTCCCAGTTACTTCTCTATGAAGGAAAAGAAAAATGGGATCAAAATATTCAAATCTTGTATTTTTTTACTTGGACACTTGTGCTTTGGTGTGGGAATATATAAAACATCCAAGAAATTTCCTTCTCCAACTACTTTTCATAACATTTTCATCAGATGATCTGAATTTTCTGCATGACATTATCTTTTCAAGCTGACGTAAGACTGTGCTGTGATATTTGCATATTAAAGATGGAATTGTGTAGCTTAACAGTGTTTCTGCTTGTGTATGGAATTTTTAAAAAATTATTATTATTTTTACTTAGGGGAATCTAAGAAGCAAGTCCTTCCAAAACGATTTCCTTGGCTCTTTAGGTGATTTTGCTCTCTTCTTTTTAACCAGGGGAGTTTTCACTGGACTGTTCTAAAATGTGTTATAGTATTATAATCAAGTGATGATTTGTACATATATTGGGCATAATTTCCTTTAATTGAAGACATATATATTTCTTCAAGGAGAAAGGGATGATTTTAATTTAAATTGCATAGCAGACAGGACAGGGAGAGATTATCATTAGAAATGGGTGAGGGCAGGGGAAAAAAAGGCTTCTGACTCAGGTAGAGTGCCAGCAACGTACTGCTTTGATTTAAATGACCCAGCTAAGAGAGGTTGCATTGGAAGAGATGTCATGCTGGATATCTATGGAAGAGCTGTGAGGGTTGATCATTTGGTATTTGAGAATTAGTGAATTAACAGTACTTCCTGCTGGAATATAAACAGCCTGGCAGGCATATTTTATGTTTCTGTTCCCTGTTTTTCTCTTCCTTTAATCTTACCACAATTAATTGAATCAAAGCCTAGACACAAGTGCAGCATTCCCATTTTGTCACTGTACATACAGGGTCTTGATGAAGCGCATCTGAATCATGATGTTGGCTGTCTTCTCAGTTATCAGAAACTTAGAAACTCGCACTGCCAATGATTGAAGTCTGTCCACAGCAGTGGCCTCTTTGCATCCCTGTTTGCACCTATGCCATGCTCAGATACTCTGTTTTCTCAGCTTTCCCCTAGTGTGTTCTCATCTTCAACAGCCTAAGACAATAAGCACAATCCAACAAACAGAGAAGCGTAACCACTTTTCTTTTTATAGCAATAACATTCTGTAATAGAAAATCCTATTGCTTGACTCTTTGTACTCTTTGAGTTTAATTTTTATAATCCCTGGGCACAAAGCTTGGGGGATACTGCAGGCCTGACGTGTTTCGCCAGCCCTTAGACCTAGGTGGGGAGTTGTACTGGTGCCTGTTGTAAGTGATGTTGGTGGCTGGGTCTGAGGTGACCCCATGGCTTGGTCTCACTAACTGTTGCATTTCATATCAGCAATTTTACGACACTGATCAGGTACTTCGAAATTGTGTTTTTCTGTAAGTGCTGAACATGTGATTGCAGCTACACTACAGACTGTATGCTTTTTAGAAGACTGTTATTTACATTTAATCTTTTATACCCTATTAGCTTCTATAGATACATCAGTAGTAAAAGGAAGGCTAGGGACTGGGCCCTCTCTGGAAGGAAACAGGAGACCTGGTTATCCAGAATATGGAGAGTGCTGAGGTAGTCAATGACTTTTTTGCCTCAGTCTTCACCAGAAGGAGTGCAGCCACACTGCCCAATATGCAGAAGGCAAAAGCAGGGACTGGGAGAAAGAAGAACTGCCCACTGTAGGAGAAGGTAAGGTTCAAGACCTTCTGAGAAACCTGAAGGTGCACAGGTTCATGGGACCCAATGAGATGCATCTACAGGTCCTGAGGGAATTAAGCCACTATCCATCATACCTGAGAAGGTGTGGCAGTCTGAAGTTCCCACTGACTCGAAAAGGGGAAACATAACTTCCATTTTTAAAAAGTGAAAAAAAGAAGACCTGGGGAAATACAGGCCAGTCAGTCTCACCTCTGTGCCCAGCAAAATCATGGAGCAGATCCTCCTGGAAACTATGCTAGGGCACATGGAAAATAAAGAGGTGATTGGTGACAGCCAACATGACTTCACTAAGAGCAAATCTTGCCTGACAGATTTGGTGGCCTTCTGTGACAGGGTTACAGTGCCAATGAATAAGGGAAGAGTGACTCTCGTCATCTACCTGGAATTGTGCAAAGCATTTGACACTGTCCCGTGTGACGACCTTGCCTCTAGATTGGAGAGACATGGATTTGATGGATGGACCATTTGGTGGATAAGGAGTTGGCTTGATGGTGGCACTCAAAGAGTCACAGTCAATGGCTTGATGTCCAAGCGGAGAGCAGTGACAAGTGGTGTTCCTCAGGGGTCAGTGTTGGGACTGGCACTGTGTAACATCTTTGGTGACATGTACAATGGGATAGAGCACACTCTCAGCAAGTTTGCTGATGACACCAAGCTGTGTGGTGCAGTCAACACTCTGGAGGGAAGGGATGTGTCGTCCAGAGGGACCTGGACAGGATGGAGAGATGGGCCTGGGCAAACCTCTTGAAGTTCAGCAAGGCCAAGTGCAAGGTCCTGCACCTGGTTTGGGGCAATTCTCCAAGCACAAATACAGACTGGGTGATGAGTGGATTGAGAGCAGCCCTGAGGAAAAGGACTTGGGGGTATTAGTGGGTGGAAAACTGACTATGAATGAGCAATGTGTGCTCACAGGCCAGAAAGCCAACTGTACCCTGGGCTGCATCAAGAGAAGCATGGCCAGGAGGTTGGGGGAGGTGATTCTTCTCCTCTAGTCCACTCTCATGAGACCCTGCCTGGAGTACTGCATTCAGCTCTGAGGCACCCAGCATGAGAAGGACAGGGACCTGCTTGAGCAGGTCCAGAGGAGACCACAAAGATGATCAGGGGGCTGGAGCACCTCCCCTGTGAGGACAGGCTGAGAGAGTTGGGGGTGTTCAGCCTGGAGAAGAGAAGGCTCCAGGGAGACCTTATAGCAGTTTTAAAGGGGGCTACAGGAAAGCTGGGGAGGAACTCCTTATCAGTGAGTGTAGTGATAGGATGAGGGGTGATGGTTTTAAACTGAAAGAGGGTAGATTTAGATTAGATATAAGGAAGAAATTCTCTGCTATGAGGGTGGTGAGACACTGGCACAGGTTGCCCAGAGAAGTTGTGGTTACCCCCTCCCTGGGAGTGTTCAAGGCCAGGTTGGACGGGGCTTTGAGCAATCTGGGCTGGTGGAAGGTGTCCCTGCCCATGGCAGGGGGGTTGGAACTGGGTGATCTTTAAGGTCCCTTCCAACCCAAACCATTCTATGATTCTATCATATTACATTGCACAATGAAAGCCAAACTGTGTTTTTTCATACCAAAGCCAAAATGAAGTTTGCCACCCATGGTCCATCTCAGTGGTTTGTGTGGGAAGTGTGCTTGTGCAGGACTGTGGTCGGTGGAGCAGAACTTTCACAGCTCTGCATAATAATGCCTCACAACATGGGAAAACCTGCCGAATCTGGTGCTTTTCCTTGCCCTTAGGAGTCAGGCTCTGTGAATAGGCACTTAAACAGTGAATGGGAAGTGGAAAAATGCCCTAATTTCTTAATTCTTCTAAGTGAGTGATGTAGGTCACAAGTAAAATCTTTTTTATGACCTGCAATATTGGGATTGTATCTATTTCAGAGCTCATTAAGTTTTGATAACTAAGGTGGTTTAATGACACACTCTACTGTGGGTTTTTTTTTCTTCAATATGTATGTATGTTTAACATGATTATGTTTTACATATGTAATTCAAATGTTAAATACTGGAAAGAAATAATAACTATTTTCAATCAAAGAGTTGGGGACTATTGTTATTTTAAAGGCAGCTTTAAAATACTTTTTAATTGAACCTCTTGTCTATAGAACATGCTTTCCAAAATTGTACCTTAAAAATGCAAGACTTTTGTTTTTCTTCCCCTAGCTTTATACTATGTGATTTTTCAATTCAGTCTCAGTTAGTCATGTCAGTGTAGTTTTCTGACCCCAACATCCAACATCAAATAGTTTGTAATATGGCTGGGAATTTGGATAGGAATTGCTATGCAGCACAAGGATGGGTTTTTCAAAACGCTTCTACTAAAGAGTGTGATGAAATGTTTTATGCCTGTACTGTCTGCTGTAAGGAGATGTGGAATTAAGGAGAGCTGTAAAATGTAAAAACTCTAGACCTGCATATGATTATTCATATTAAATTGAGGTAAATTATATTGCTCAATGAGAGAGTATTCCAGCTCTAAAGCAAGATTTGTTGTGTTTCTCTAACTCCTTTATTTTCACATGGGAAATACTGGCTGTGAAGGGAAGCATGGAGTAGTACTCTGGCCTTTCATCTCTTGAGAGAGAGGGATTTGTAAATTGGATAAAGGTCAGTAGGGAATATTAGTTTAGTTGGTGATGTCAGACAAATTCTTCTCTAGATCGCGCAACCACTGTGCAATTGGCAAAAGTATGGTAATAGGCTGTGGTCTGTCAATTTAATGAGATATCGAGGGGGATCAGAAGGATCGAGAGAGGTTTTTAGTATCCACTGCAATGCTGTGCAAAAATCTCTCTCAGAAAAAGGGAGATGCTTTAATTATAGCCCTGAAAAGAAAACATGGCTTATTCTGTGGAGCTCTGATCTGAACTGAAGTCCACACTGGGCACTGCTTTGAGGTATCCAAATGCAGGAGTTGGTTTGGATCATTCCAGAGAGGTCAGAACGCACCTTTCTCATCGAGTCAACTTTCATCTGAGTGTGCCTTCAACTTACAAGGCAGCACTAACAAAAGGCATGCAGATGACAGGGTGCCTGGTTTTCAGAAGCCACTCTGGTATGTTCAGCATGTTTGCACTGCAGGTGAAGACTGCCATCCTGGGACTACACTGTTACCAACAGACTCTCCTCAGACAGCAGAAGAAAATGGGAAAATTGTAGAGCTGTGTTGGTTTACAGGCACTTTGTGTTCCCCTACTAATAAGAAGGTAGACATATCCTCTTTGTGATGATAATATCATGCACAGGGCTGTAAATTATTCACATGAGTAACTACCGTATATTTTCTCGGATTGTCCAGCAGCTTTGCAACGTCTGTAAAAACACTTACTATTTGGAAGGTGCACTGAGAGTAATTCCAAGAAAATATTCTTGGTTTTAGACAGGTCCTTTGAAAATACTGATTTTCCGGAGTCTGAGAAACATCTACAAATTTTGTTAGTCACTTAGATCATGTGGTATTTTTCTTGTCCCTGGTTATACAATGTTGATTCTTAGCATGACTATTTTATTTCAGGTAGAAAGGGTCCCTTCCTTTTTCCTAATCACTAATTTGGTGAACGTTTGTCACTGAATACATTCCTTGTATAGATTTTATGGACAACTAAAATAACAGTTGCAAATGAAGCCACAAAAAATTGAGATTATTTTTTTTTAGGAAAAATTTCTTTTAAAAGTTTTGAAATCTTAATTAAGCTTGTGTTAGGCTGGTAGATAAGTATACAGTGTACTGTGTGATAGCCTGGCTGCTGGTAATGTGCTCTGGATACATCTCTGTGCTGGTTATGGCCTTCTCAGAGTGCAGGTCACTGGATGTGTTCACAACTGACTGCACACACAAAACATCAGCATATTGCACCTTTCTGTTACTTACATCAGGTAGGGATTTGCACATGCAATTGTCTTTTGAAGTGGACATTGTCATACCCTTACATACAAGGGCCTAGGAACTGCAAATCTTCATCTCATTCCCCCTAAAGCTCTTTGGTGAAAGTTGCTCTTTCTTTTCTTGCAAAATGAGTACGAATACAGAGAGATTTGAGTGCTTTATCAGCATCATAACTATTCCTTGAGAAGGCTCCCCACATCTTGAAGTCTATAGCTATGGAAAATAAATCCATATTTCGCATATCTTTTTTTCTTTTAACCTATTTGTAAATGATTTATTGTAGTGGAAAGTCAGATGATGATAAGATAACACTGTTTAGAGGTCATTAAAGAGTTTTCAGGAAGTTTCTACAAAGGTATGGTTCTTATATTGTCAGTACGATAAGAAAACTAACAATTTATGTCAAAGTTTGCAAAAAGTGTTTGTCTGATAAACAGTCTGCTCAAGGTACATCAATCATACTTCCTTCCAGAGTATATTGTATTTTTCATGAAGTGAACTTCAGTGACTCTGCACATTCATGTGTTAGATATTGCACCATCTTAAGCAGTAGCTTTTCTGTTGTAGCGGCTGTAATGTAGTATGCGGCACCAAGCCTTATATTGTACCAGACACTAGCAACCAGAAGCCTTCACTTCTGCAGAAGCCAATGGTTGTACGTTCTTCTTTAGCCAGGTGAGAATGTGATTGATAGGATCTCTATTCCTGGACCTCAGAGTATGTTTCTTCTCTCAAAGGAAAGATGTTTCTGTAACATAATAACTTGGTGTGGAAGATGGTCAGAAGGGAGTTACAATGTGAGGCTGCTTTATAGAATACCATTCTGAAGGGACATTCTGCATCAGTATCATTGGGAACCATATTTGGCTAAACCCAGCTAAAATACAGACTGTATAATCTACATTCTCGCTGTTTTTCTTCACATGCATTTCAGCTTATTATAGTATAAATCACATCTCAATTGCCTTGAGCTGAAACAATGCATCTGAGCTTGGGTTAAAAGCCTGTAAGTGCTTCTTTACATGAACAAAGTGAAATCAGGTTATATTAATAGAAGTATTAATTAATTTGCCCTCATTTATTCAGTAGAATTAGCATTATTGAAAAGCCTTTACCATCTTTAAGTACGGTTAAAGTGTGTGCAGCTTTAGTGACAGAGTTTCATCTGTAACACCTAGTGATGTGTCAAATACTGTAGAAAATTATTGTCCAATTTGGAAACCTGAGACATAGCAGAGAAATGCTGTGGGGTGTGTTATAATGAAAATACCAATCCACATTAGCCATGGTTGCCATAAGCAAAAATCTTAATATCTTGGCCAAACCTACTTAAGGTTCATGTAATAAACTCACATTCCTAATTTTATTAGGGATGTGCCAAGTTAAGCACTTTGCTGGCCTTTGGACAGATTTATAGCTTGACTTCTGCTGAATTAGTGTTGACTGACAAGAGGGCATTGTTTTATAGGATGCTATTTAAATAAAAACCTGCAGGGTATTTCTGTAATGTTGTCACTTCAAGTCCAAACTGGAAAAAAGAAATGTGTATTAAGGAGGAATCTTCATTAGCTTTCACAAGTTTAATCTTAGGCTGTCAAAAGCTCCCTTATAAGGTAAGACATTGTAATGCACAGGGACAGGACTCATCTTTGTTCCAGGTTTTAGTATGAAAGCAGTCTGTTGGGCTTACTGGAAACTGGGGAGGAAAAAAATTCCTATTCACTTTTACTTGGCAGAGTTGTGTGTAAATAGAGTGTGATCCTCTTTCCCTGTGACTATCAGAATGGCAACTGATGATAGCCATTTTACTTGGAACTTTATTGTGCGTAAGTCGCTCATTCCTGGCAAAATGTGTCATCTTGTATTTATTCATTGGCTATCCTCTGCCAACAAACATGTTGACATTTTCATGTGTAAAGCAACGTGATTGTAGATTAGAAAAGTTGTCCTTCCTTTAAAAAAATGTTGATTGGTGAAACAGTCTTCCCCCTTTATTAAATAACTAACTTTTAAAATTATTATTAAAAAAATATTGGGGGGGGGGGAGGAAAAAAATGCATCTTCTAAAGTTAAAATTAGTTTGTGTGTAACTGTTGTGACTCAGAGCAAAATATTGACCCAAATATTGATAAAATTAATCTGACCCTTCAGTCCTCCCTTGCCATATATTTTTAAGTTTATGGGAAGGACCATGCAGCTGGGACACCTGTATTACTATGATGAATTGCTCAGTGTTTTATCTGTGGTCGCAAATTTGTATAGCTGAGTTAACAGTTTATAAAAGGAGACTTATTCCTGCCTCACTGAGAGACTGAGAGGTGCAAGGAATGGACATGACTGATGTATTTTGTAGAGCTTCAGAACTACCATATGACCAGTAGAAAGTTTTACTTTTTACAATTATAAAATATGTGAAAGGAGTATAATTAGCACCAAAATGTCCTTATATTGTGTATAAAAAAAATATATAAGGAAACAACTTCACTGGAGAGAATTACAAAAGGCAGGGATTGGTGTTATAACTTATCAGGAATACATACAGTTACATGTGAAAGATTACACAATAGATTTGCTTTAGGGAAAGAGATATTGTACATACTGATTAAAGTCTACATAAATCAAATATTGGAAATATGCCAGTCAGACCTAGCAATGCCACTCATGCAATGGATCTCAGCTATGTCTCACTGATTTTCTTAAGCTTTTTTGGTAGCTATTACATACTCTCACCCCATCAGCTGCTCAATCCAGCAAGAGTAAGGTGGGAGACTGAAATAATGAGAATTCAGCAACAAAATCAGAATGTGAGTTCTGACTAGAAGAGCAGCTGAGGAATAACTGATGTCAATGTAGTTTAAATTCATGCAGAGAATTTATTGGACTGTGTCTCACCTGTTTAAATGGAAGTTTAATATGACAAAGAGTTTGCCTCACACATAATTTGATCATCATTATGTATTACTTGTAAAGCTCCACCATTGTGCATGGTACTTTACTAAGGTAGTTTTAATTAAAAGGTTCTACTTGGAGTTGATGAATGCAATAACATAAGGTTTACAGAGCCTTATTCCACAAAATGTTGGCATATGCACTAGGGCATTCGTGTAGCTGCTGGTCATTGATGGAGCCATTACAGTGTTACATCAGTATTACAAGGCTGACATGGGAATGTACCTCAACACCTCTTCATTAATGTAGTATTCACAGTAGGTGATAATATAACTGGGTTAAGAAGCTGCTCAAATTGTTTTTATTGAGAACTGGTCGTATTCATAAAGGAACACCATATATGTTTATCAGCATTTGAACAAGAAAAAATGATGGAGAAAGAGTGTCTTAGACTTTTTTAAATTTTATTTTTATATGGGTAAGTATAATTTAAATATCAAACCCACCTACTGTTGAGGGCAGCAATTAATAGACAAGGTGTTACCTGTTTGATCTGTAGGTACTTATCCTTCTCCTAGTTCAATCAATGGTAAAGTTTAATTGGGAGCTAATTACATGCCAACGTAAATATTTTGTTCTCTTCTAATAATGTGTCAGGAGACTTGTCTGGATATGTGGTCAAGAGTAAGACTGAGCTTTGAGATAACTGGGTGTGTTCATTGGTTCTGATGCTGGAAGGATCACAGACCTGTGCATAGCACAGTTTTGTGTTGATGGGGAAGCCATCTCTTCCTTCTGTACATCAGAGGATGGCACATACTTCTTTTGTTTATGTGCCAGTTAATGTATTCCATTGGCAGAGGTACTTAGCTCTTCAGGTCTGTAGCTGCCAATTCTGCTCTAATTAATAAGCATTAAACTAAACTCCCAACCTCACAAATCCTTTCCCTGACAACTTCACACCCTATTAAACCCTAACTTTCTTGCACCTTAAGAATACTTCTTTCCACAGCACAGTACTTTTCTTTATGGATATATGCATCCCAGTTCATAGAATATACCATAAACCTGCTTAGTCTAAGAAATCTGGGTTTTCCCCTAAAAATAATTCAGAAATGTTCAGAAGTAGAGACTTAAATTAAAACAATCGAATAATTATTATCTTTTAAATGTATGCACATGTGCCTGTATAACTGAAATCTGTGCACACAGTTGGGTACTTGCCACATAATTGTTTGGTTTTGCAACTTAAATGTGTATTTGCACATTGTTACCTTCACTACTTCTAAAATGTTAACCTCTTTATATTTGTCTTCCACACTGCTAAAGATTACTTCCTTTTAACGTGAAAAAAGTTGGATCTTTTTTGTTAAATGTGAAATAGCCACATATGTGATACTACATTGAAATATGAACTGTAAACAACAATTAGAAGCTGTGTGGCAAGCAGAGTCAAGCTCTGTTGGATCTCGTGTCATTCCTTCCTTCAATCTCAGGAGAAACTAGATCAGGATTAGTGAGAAAGGGGAAGATACAGTGATCAAGGATGAAAATGAGATTTCTCCTCCAAAATGCTGCAGAAATCTGAGGGCAATTCAAAGTGCTTGCTATTAAGCATCACCAAACTCCAGGATATTAAAAAAAATCACTATAAATCAAATTTTGGAGCATAGACTTCCATATGGGTTCCAAAGCTGCCAGCTCAAGGAAGATGTGTGGGAACCAGGTCCTGGGAGCTGAGTCTCATTTCTGCTTTCTGTGCTACTTCCGCTTTTAGCCAGGGTGTCTAGATTAAAATGCATCAACACCCTGGGAGTAGGGAACAGAAATTAATGGCCTAAAGATCAGATATGATTCCGTGTGCCTTTTCTAGTTCTCCTTTTACACCCTTCTCTCTTTTATGCTGATCTTGATTTTACAGGAGAACTACAGCACAGCCTTGTCCAGAATATCCTAGCATAGCATGGTGTTAGTACACTGCCATAAGAGGTGGGAATTTGGCGTGGCCCAGAAGAAGAGGGCAAATAACTGGGAGCCTCCCATTTCCCATCTGAACTGGATTTTGTGAAAGAGGAACTGACCTCTGTTTCTTCTGCCCTTGAATAGAAGCCTGCCCTTGAAAAAGCGGTGGCTTTTTTGTTCACTCTCAAACCTGAGAGATGTATCAGGTTTGACTATGTTATTCTAAAGGACTAAACCAAAATCCTTAATCCAGAATCACCTTCTTGCAAAAGAAAGTGATGGTGAAGCCCTGCATTGATCCATATTTCTATTTCCAAGGGATGCTTTTGATCAGTCCTTCTATTTTTGGAGGTTATATTAAATGTGGTTTTGATTTGCGTTCAAATTTCAATTCCTTTTGATAAACATAGTGTCAGCCAGTCTTCCTGGTACATTTCTTGGAGTGCTTTTGTTCCCCAACAGGTATATAGCCTAGCTTTACACAATCTATTAGCCTTCCACTTCTTTCATCTGTCCCATTAAATTTGCATTTCTTTCCCTGCAGTCTGAAGATGCTCTTGCACCAAGTGATGTCATCTCTAATCCTATTTTTCATTTGTATCATGGATATTGCTAACCAATCTTTAAATAAAAATACAACATGATTCTAATATGCTAAGGAGTTCCACGGATAACCATATAATTTCAAAATGATACTGATTTTGTTTATATGCAACATAATCTTTTACAGTTCTTAGTCTTTATTTGAAGCATTGCAAAGTGGATTTTTATGAAAGGTATTATAAAGGACTCCTTGTTTTTTCATAACAGATTTGAACATTAACTGATCAGAGTTCAGATAAATAGTCTTTACTCTCCATTAAAATATTAAAAAGCCTTTGGTAGGAAACTGGCGTAAAGATCCTTCATTCTTGTTTAATGAACACTTGTTGGCAAGTATAACACTTTAATAGCTTTGCAGAATGAATTTTGTGTGAGCATCCTCCATTTCCCTGTCAGACACTTGTCCAGGTGCTGGGAATTTATTGGGGGAAGCATATTTTTACTCATTAGTTCTGTATTTGATTACAGAACAGTAAAATATGAACCACTAAGTCCCCGAGGCATAGCTGTGTACATTGAGATTAGTAATTGCATGTCATCGTGTTTTCCATTGGAATTTATATGGACAGATAGGATAGGTGCTTCTTAAGTAGGTTTAAAAGCAAAGCAAATTTGTATTTAATCTTTTTTGCAGGCATATTTTCCCTAATGGAGTAAAGGTTAGGCTAGATGATACATTTTAAATATGGTTTTAATTTATTTTCCTCTCTTTTTTTTTTTTTTTTCCTTTGTTGAAGTATGAGATTTTCTTTCTGCAGACTAAAGGAAATATATTGTAGCTGAAAAATTTGACTCTGTATGTGCTAATATATACAGAAGGAAAGAGCTGTGGTGTTGTCAGCAATGGGTGTTTATGAATATATGTTTATACACAATATGTAGACAACGTTTTTATTTTTAACCACCTTTTAATGCTGTAGGTATGAATGAAAATCATGTAGCAGCTCTAAGGACAAATTTTATTTGAACTGAATAAAATAATGCTATTTTTTAATACCTTTAGTATGCCTGTTCAAGAACAGCTAAAAATCCATTTACAGTCTTGCACACTAAGAAAACCCTCAAAATAAAAATGAAACATAAAAAAAAAAAAAAAAAGAATAGATTTGAAACATGAACTTCTTTTGGATCGTGTTGAAGGGTTAAATAACACCAAATGTGCTGTCCGCTTCTATATAAAAGTGCTCATAAATGCGTTTTCCAAAACTGAATGTAATGAGGTACTTAATAGTCACAAAACTGGCACATTTGATAATTAATGTTCCTTACTGAATTTTTGCTGATGCAGTATAGTCTTAAACAGAGAGAAATGTTAACTCAACATGTACTTGAACCATCAGCTGTTTGGAAACATCCCTGTTATTGATGTGAAATACCTGTGTGTGAGCACTTAGCAAGAGGCCTTCGTTAGCACACCTTCACCTTAGTGTGAGAGCCTAAGCTGTAAGAGGTTTTGGTTTGTTGAGTACATACGTCTGTACAAGGCATACAATATTGTGTTTGTGTTCAGTGAGGAGCCAGTCGTTATGCCCCACTGGCAAATGCAGAAATATTTCTACTTCCAGTCATTGAATGAATCAGCATTCAGCTGAACTCCCACACTGACATCAGGAAGAGCAGATGTACATTGTGTGCCACCTGAACAGGAGACCGCAGAAACAGGGCACAGAGTTCCCATGCTACCACACTGGTGGCTCTTCAGTCATGGTAGCTGGTTAAACTTGTGCTGGCCAACACTGTGCACATCCGTGGCTAGTGTTTGATCAAAATGGTTGAAGAATTATGAGAATAAGATGTAAGTTGTGCAAAAGTAGAAATTTACAGGGTCTAAGATTTAAAAGTGTCCATTTAAAACTAGAATGAGAACACTGTATCTTAACAATGTAGGCAAAATGCAGTGAAAACAGGTAAGACATTTAAGTTTGAAAAATAAATATTGAGAATGGGTAGTAAATAATTTTTTCTTCCTTTTTCAGTCATGTTCTGTGGCAGTAGTGGCAGGCTATTTCTTTGCTGGTAAATTCCCACTGATTTCACAGTACACATATTGAATATACTACATGTTACAGAGCTGAGATTCAGAGGATTTTGAGGGAGAAAGAAATGTTGAAGGGTAATTGGAGCCACACAGGGAGAGTGAAGGAGGGATCAGGGTAGCAAAAGAAGGCTCAGAGAGGATTGTAGAGGCTCTGGGGAAGCTGAAAGTGGATAAAAACAGGACAAATGGAGGTAGACAGGATCAAAATACCAGGAAGAAGAGAGGATTGGAGCTATATAGGAGTTCAGAGAAAAATGTGTGATCAGACAGGATCAGACCAATTTTGTACTAGCTGACACAAGGTCAGAGGAGCAGGAAATAAGGAGAGCTGGCAGAGGTATTTGGATCCTAAGTATATGGAAGCAGAGAAAGAATGGGAGCCAAATGAGAAGAGCAAATATTAGAGCTGCATGAGGGATACAGCAGAAGTCAGGGTATCAGGAGAGCTGAGTGGGGATCAGAGAAGAATTACATGAAGAGCTATCAGGAAAGCCAGGAGTGGGTCAGAAAAGCTTACAGAGATTTGGTCAGAGTGGCCAGAGGGGCAGAATGATGTGGCATGTTAGGCTATTACTCAGCATACCGCAATTAGTTCAAAAGCCCTTACGGAGCATCTCAAAGGGTGGAAGTACCAAGACTATTAGCATGTTGTTATATGGCAGATTTGATTTATTAGCAGAAGAAAGGCTCTTACCTAATTTATCTCCTGTGAGGATTTGGCTTGTTGGACGTTGTCCTGGCTGCTACTTCAGAATCCAGCAGTGATTTCTCGGGACAGCTGCAGTCATAAGGCACAACCTAAGGATTTTAGGCAGCTTTCCTTCTGAACATCCCAGCATCTGGAGGCTTATGCCAGGGCCTCAGCGTTATTTTAACAATTTATCTAAAAAACAGACAGACATCTTGAAGCAGGCAGATCTCCTGTGTAAGTCTTTATATAGGCAAATTTTATCTGAAGAACACTCTTTAAGAGATGCTTGCTATTACGGACTACATTCACATAGGGATATATACCCCTGCCTTGGTATAGTGAATGTGCTTTTGCCTATCCTGGCTTCTATACAGACTTTGTCACTAAGCCACAAAGATGGTTCATTTTATGCCCATTTGCTATGGGATAGCTCCTTCTGGCAGATGCCGTCACTTGCCGCTGCTCATGTCGTGTGTAGGTTTGTCAGTCCTCCCAGCATGAAGCAAAGAACCTTTTTGAGAGGAAAGCATTCTGAGAACATGCATTCTCATTTTGTCTTATTCATCCCCACTCAAAACCAAACTGAATGGCATTAATTATCACTTCAGGTAGTAAATCAGTTTCTCATTTGTGAAAGGAATGCTTCATCTTGAGTCCCTTTTTGTTTTGTATAGCCAGAGGGCTATCACAGATGGTATTGAACTCATAAGAATCATTTTAGTGTTACTCCAGCACAAAGCACATTATAAATGGATAACCTTGTTTTCCTAAAAAGCCGTGAATAACTGTGGCTTTAAATTCAATGATTCTCCTCTGTCATCCTCCCTCCAACTCTAAAAACATGTATTCAGAATCTTACTTTAAAGTCAAGGCAATGTGCTGATTGACTGTACTGACATAATTGTGTTAATGACAAGACACTGAAACTACATTGTTAGATATGTCGCTTATCATCACTATTTATTTGAGTCTGTTCTGCCAAGCTTGAGTTATACTTCTTATACATTGTGGTTTCAGTCAGTCACTTAAAATGTTTCAGTGTTGAAATAACATTTTGTACAAGTCTTTTAGCTGTAGTTCAAGAGAAGGAATTCTTCCAGAGCATCATTAAACAGGGTTCAAAGTTTGTCCTCACTGAAAGGCTCAAAGTTTGAGCACTTAGAAAATGAATTCTTTGATCAGTAAAATGATTAGTGAAGCTACTTTACTTTCTCCTCTTTTTTTTTTTTAATACATGGATCCATTTTTCTCTCAAGTTAATGCCAATAATGCATTTTCATCTACAAAATATCTCTTCTCTACGGTCACAGTTGAGCTCCTGCAGGTACCATCTCAAACTTTTGAAATGTCCTGTTGTTTAATGGAAAAGCATACAATGGGAAATGCAGACATTTTTACGCTATGTTGCTTCTATGAGTCACCAAGGTTTTGGCTTATATTTCCTTTTAGATTATATTTCACTGTGTAGTTGTGAATCTCCTCGTGGTCCTTTAGCGGATGCTCGATGTGAATGTAGTTCAACAAATAGTAATGTTTAAGCAATACTGTGATCATGGGAGGTATCAAAAAAGATTTAAATTAAACTTGGTATCATTCTTCCCTAGTTCATTCCATTGTAAGAGAAGCATCATCGTTAAAAGGTGAGCAGCAAATAAAATATGAACAGTTAGAAGTCATAAACAGGATGTACTTATTCAGGGATGGAAGCCATCTCAGGGTTGCAATTATTCCACTTTGTCTGAGGATGTACTTCTTTCTGACTAGTGCTAATTGGGAGGCATAAAGCTCTTTCAGCCATCCTGATAAATTTAACATTGAGGTGATTTATTCAGCGTAGGCTCATTTTGCTTGTTGTTTGTAAACCAAAATAGCAGATGAAAAAGTTTGTATCCTGAAGAAGAACGTTTGGATTCAGACCTGCAGCTGCTGAAACTTTAAATTATCTCTTCTTTTATGTTTGTCAACATCCGGACATATTCATTATAGCACAGTTGTTATTCCTTGGAGAGGGTTGTACCTTCTGTATTAGTGATGTCAAACTTGAAATAATGAAAAGATTGGGCAGACTTTGAAAGGGCAATTTTAAAAGGGACCCATGATAACTTCCATGATGTTGCTGAAGAATCATAGTGGTGGTGATCTGAATATAATTAAATAACTTGTCAATTCAGTGCACATGTGAGCTTTCTTAGGTGTGACTGGGAAATTCTACCACACAATTATTTCCATGAACTGGGACTCCTACAGGCTATTTCAGTAGGAATAATTAATAATAATTATTCTTACAGCAGCCATAAATGTCTTGAACATAGTGTCAAATAACTACAGAAATATCCTAAAAACATTATGGGTCACTGCTATCATAATTGGGAGAGAAAAATTTGCATTTATGATTGGATTGGCAGCAGTCAAAGTTCAGTTAAGCTGTCACTGACTGTGAAGTAGCCAGTTATGATGCAATGTATATAATGCATTTGGATTCACAGTCTAACTTGCCAAGTCATTGTATTTGACTTGCATGAAATAAAGTATTAGTAATACTGACTCAATACGTATGACTATCATATGACAATTTTATTTTCTTATTTTTATGGAACATTCTGACTGTGTTGGAATCAACAGACTTGTTAATTTGTTCTGCAAAATTGCTAGGGTAATGAATCAATCTGGTGATATTCTCATTCTGTGGTAGTATTGAGAAATTGCAGAATTATACATGCCTTCTCTTCTCTCTCACTTTGTATACACACATCCCCCAAGTGTATAATGTGTGCATATATAGATATTTATTTGTTCATTGTGTGTGGTGGACCATACATAAATGCACATACTTTTAATAATATTTACTATTTTGCCAGAGAAGCTACTCATCATGACCTATTGAACTGTAGGGCTTTGAAAGGCTACTGTAATGGCTCCTTTACTGTTGTCTTGAGTAACCATTGGCTTTCTTTACAAAGTTAAAATCCTGGTTTTAACTTACGCAGATACAAGGAAGTGTTGTCTATAGTGTTGGTGCAGTTTGTTAAAGAGGTAGAAATAGGCTGCAAAGTTCAAAATAGAATTTTTATTACTACAAAACATCAGGTGTATTGACCATGAGCAGTAAGTACAAGTTTAAGTGTGGATACTAATTTGAAGACGCACTATAGTCTCCTACCACATGGGATACCAAAGATTTGAAAGACCAGGACTTTGGTTTATCAGATCTTTGGGATAGAGAACACGTCTCAGACTTGTCTATGATGCAGACCTAGCTCTGTACCTTAATACTTATACGTAAGTAAGAACATATATTTTAATATGTAGTCTGTTTTCAGATCACCATTTTTAATTTCAAATGTTAAAAATCTAGATTTATATTTTGTAGCCTGAAACAGGCTGTTAACAGAGTGTAGGTGGGATGCAGTTGCTTCTCTAAAGATATCTACACTGGTGGCCCTTCTGGCTTGTTTGTTTTACTTTCTGTAAATGTAGGCTTTGGTCCTGAAACACAAGTGCCTACCTCTTCATGTATGTGTAGTTCCACTGAAGTCTGTGAGGTTGCTGATAATCATTACATTAATTCATTCTAAGTGTTTCCAGGTTTACAGCCTTGGATGGGAGAAAAAGGCAATAAGAACTGATTCTCTTTTTTGACTTTTCATTAAAACATCCTGTGTGATTTCTACTCATCCCCACAACATAATTCTGTTTTTTCTCCTCATTTAGATGTATTGCTTTTGGTTTTGTTTGTTTTAAAGATGGAAGCTCTTTAAACTTTGGTAGTTATTTACTTTGGGTTCAATGTCCCTCATGCAGGAACCACTGATGTATTTTTCCCTTGGAAAAAAAAAATAATTAATTTTTCAATTTTGGACTAAGGGTTCATGTCAAAGATGAAAGAAAAAATAATTATTTGTAAGCCATATTAAACATTGGCCATTAAAAAGGAAATTGGAACATGTCATGTCAAATATCTTGAGAGAGAGAAAGAGAAATGGAGGGAGGGAGTTGAGAGGCACATTCCTTGAAGTAACTAGAAAGAGTCTCCTGGTGAAATGGAGGCATCCTGGGGATCACCGACTTTAATTAAGTAGAAATGATCAAGGCACCAGGGTACTTCCGGGGGATTAATGACTGACTGGAAGACTTGATGGCCTCAGGCAAAGCTGTAGGCCATTAACCCCAGCCAATCCTTCGTTTTTCAGGAAATGCCCTGTGCCAAGGTCATTTTTGCTATTATAGCTAAGGATGAATCTTTTTCAGTCTCATGAGAGTCATGGAGTCCATGATTTTTGTGTTGTTTTTTTTCCTCTTTTTAATATCTGACTTACGACATATGGGGATATTTTCATTAGATTGCCTGTGCTGTAGTGAGAGAATAGCTTGATACAGTTCTGGTCCAAATTTTATGAAGATTAGTACATGAACAGCCCACATGCATATTAGCCAAATGAGCATCAAGGGATTAATCAATACCCCAAAAGCATGAGGAGGTTCAAGACTGTTGGATTATTAAATTTGATCCCAAGAATAAAATTGCAGCCTTTAATAAAAGTTTTGTTCGTGAAAACAGTCTTGGATCCATGTGGATAACTTGTACTTCTAGCATTCTGTGGCAAAGTTTCAGAAGTTGTTGTGCGGCTCTTCTCTTCCCTCTTACCATGTTTTTTTCCCAGAGTCTGAGGGATCATGGAATATATCAAAACTTCTCCAGAGCCGTTTCTTTAATGTGGGAGAAAGTGCAACCAAGCAATATGTTTTTATTACCGACATCATCTGCCATGCGTCCTCTCTCCATGGTTCTTGGATTCTTCATGCCCAATAGCTACCCTGCAAAGGGCTTCCCATCTTAGGTCACCCTACACCATGAACATACAATGGGAAAATGTTGCCAGGAATTGAAACCAAGCTTAGAAAAGCAAGGGAGCATTAACGTCCTGCTCACACTGGGTCCCACCACATTGATAAAAAGACATTAGATATTATTGGGCATTGTTGCAATTGGATGAAAAAAAGATTTCTAGAAAATACAGCCACTGCTGTAGGGTTCCCAGACTCCAGTGTCTTTATCTCATTTTTACATCAGCAGATTCTTACTGTGCTGGGGTTGTGCATCCCGGGAGGTGAGCCAGCTAGCTAACCAGACCCTCAACCCCCCCTTCCCACCCCCCATTTACTGGAAAAGCATCTTAGAAACAACTGCTAAAAATAGAATTGTTGATTAAAATAATTTAAACTAAAAAGCTTTTAAGCAATAGATCAAGCTCTTTAGCTTTATGAGCTAAAGGTAATTAGAAGCTGTCCACTTAATACTCTTGACACAGAATACTGTTGCAGCCACGTATAATTTTATTGCTTATCTGCAGAGGTCAGAAGCAAGGAACAGACCCTGTGTCTCGTTTAAACACTTCTGCTTCAGCCACTGTTCCTATTCCATCTTATCTTGAATAGCTCATGCCGAAATCAATTCATAATATTTTGCTTGTTACACTTAGAGACGTTATCACCTACGAAACATGCCTTAATAGTAACTTGGAAAACCCTAGCCAGCCTTCTGTACAATATACGTTTGTCCTCAGCTCAGAAAACAGCTTACCTGGAGAGAAGCCAGCAGGACCAGCTCAGAGGCGGCTGCCGCAGTGGCAGACTGACAGATGCCTACTCTTACCTGCCTGGAGCAGCCCAGCGCCTGCGTGTCTCCCTGTCCCCTGTATTTGTCTTACCTTAACGGACACGTTCTCTTTCGACATGGCAGGTGCCAGCCTGATAGATTCACTGTAGCCTGTTGTTGTTCTCTTACTCACTGTCTGTCTGCCTTCGGTCTTTCTATATATACATCTATTTATGTATAATATTCTGTGTGCTTCCAAAAAAGCAAATAAGACCCTTTTTCTGTAACATGAAGGGTTCTGATATAATGATGGCAAGCTATAAGGCCTAATAGTTAAAATTAATGGTGACTTTCACAGTTGGTTTCTATCCAAATCTTACTGGTTAATTGGTTAGATACATGCTGGATTTTGAATTATTATATGTAACTATTGCTGGGAAAGGAAGAATGATTAGCACTGTTGCCATGCCTGACATTTTTCTGGTTTCTAAGAGTAGAGAGGGAATCCTAGTCCTTTTATTTGTTTGTTTCTGAAAGTGCAGAGACGGTGTGTGCTTGTGCACTTCCTCAGACCCATAGCCAAGACCGCAAGTGAGTTTTCTTGCTATTTGTCTGGAGAGTTTGGGAGGATGCTCATTGCATTCCTTCACTTAACTCCATGTCAGGTGAGTGAGATGCTTGATTTTCCAGGTCCGTAGAAGGCAAAGGTAAGGTTTTCTTAACTAGAGAAGTGATAGCTAAATAGATGCCTCCACTGCATTCAGGAAGTAAAATAAATATGTACATTATGAGAAAAAAATGGTTGGATAAGGTAACATGCCAGAATAGTTATGTTTTTAAGGTATCTTTAGTCTAAGACCCAAAAGTTCTTCTGCTGATTTGCCTGCAATTGAAATTGAACTTTTTGGACCAAAGATTATGTTAGCAGCACCACTATATGCAATGTTTTTTAAGAGGAAAAGAAGAATAACTTCTCCAGTTGAAACTGCAGGGGGAATTTTAGGTATGCAGGATGTAATTACCAGAACTGGAATTTGGCCAGGTCACTGTGATTAATTTAACACCCGTATTCTTGTTAAAATTGCCATGGATTTTTTTAATGATCAAAAGTGGTTAGGAGTGGACCTTGGCTTTCTGTTTTATCCACCAGAAGTAAATGCAAAATACCAAGAAAAATAGCTCTGTTATTTGATTTGTATTCCAACAGCTGTTGATGTGGAATTGGCTTATAAGCAATTCAAATAATAAACATATATTTCAACCAGAATTTCATTTTTTAAAAACAAAAGAAATTTTTGTCCTTATGTATTTTTTTTTAAATATATATAATGTATTTCTTTATTTCATGGCAACAGGGTTGTGGTAAGCGTTATACTATGGAGATATAGCTTCTGTGGAAAGTTCATGGTTTTGTAGTTACCATTCTCCAATACTAATATGAAATCTAGTTGCAGTAAACACGTGTATGGTTTGTGTCTCTAAAGAGCAATATGTTTAACATAAGCTATGTTTCTGCGTCCCCTTATTCTGATGCGCTGTAAAATACTCTCCAAATCTCATCATCAATACTACTTTCTTTTTTATGTATTTCTTATTGATAGCATTGGTGAAAATGGACATGATTTAGAGTTTTTCCACAACTGACATCAGTCAAAATGAGTCCCTTCAGAGTAATGCGACGGAAGCAGAGGACCGATGAAAGCTATCGAAATGGAGTTTTCTCCTCCCACAGCAATTGACTTCCACTTTCCCAGGCAGACTGACCCCTGCCAGCATAACTGACACTTGAAATCCCACAGCTAAGTTTTATGGAACCAAAACTCTGACCCACT